>NW_020955440.1:1056068-1150907 GCF_003031625.1 Empidonax traillii | reverse complement strand
ACTTTTATAAACTTTTACATAGTTTTATAGGTACTATAAGTTATAGGTCCCAAGATGGCTGCGGGTGTCTTTTCGAGAACAAAGAGAAATTGGTGCCAAGAAGAAGGTGGAGTTCGATAAAGTAAACAATTGCCTTGTTACCTGTTAATAACCAATTATAAAGGTATTTGTAATGCATGTTTTCAGCTGGACAGTGACCTGTAACCAATTGTGTGCTTCTTCTCACGAGACCTTGTATACAGATGCTATAAAAACCCTGAGCTATCCTAATAAATCAGACATATTTTAGACCTCATAGGTCATGTATGTATGTCTCTGAGAGCCTCCCGGCCAACAGGAGAGGGGACATTAATCCATTGGAGGAGGCTTCTTGTCTGCTCACAGAGTTTTTTGTTCCCAGGGATCTGTGGTGCTTTAAATGTCAGGCAAAGTGTACCATGGCATGGGCCTGCATGGTCTGGGTGATGACACCAGCCTGCTGGACTCACACTGAATGAACTAAGGATAGTTCTGTTGTGGGTCAGAGACAACTGGAAGCCAGATAAACTCACTAGCAATGCTGAGGCCAAGTTAACTGCACTGAGTCAGAGCTAATGAACACTGCCAATCACAGCAATTTATAAGCTCGTACTCAGCATCATGCTAACTGTGCTACACAACTTCTGGTTGGCTTGGAAAATGGACAGAGGGAACTCCTCTGCTGTGTAGATGTAAACCCTTAGCTGTAGGTCTATGGACTCTCACTGAGCATCTGAATCCTGGGAAGCTGAAGTATAAACCAAGGATTTCAACTTTTGAGGAAATTCTGCAGAACAGAGTACAAATGGAGAACTAAGGGAGTGAGGAAAAGTCTCTCAACCAAGGCCATAGGCTGTTAAATTACAGCTCTCTACACTGATTTAGGTTTTAAGTCTTAGGCACATCATGCATTCAGTGGTAAGACTGTCAACAGTTCAGTTAAATACCACACACAGTTAAATATCTTCAAAAAACCAAAACACTGTCATGAAGGACATTCACGTAGACTTGTGGGGGGTTTTTTATAACTCAAAGACCTTAAAATAATATGATACATTTGTCTATCAAACACTGACTTTTTTTTTTTTTGAAAGCTCATCCTGTGGCACTACAAGCTGTCTGCTGACCATATGGCTCTTGACAAATGTTCCAACAGATATCCCAACTCACTTCAACCTACAGACAGAGCCATGAAAAATCAAAGATGTATTAATGGTGGAAGGATTGCCGGAGTGACCATTATAAAATCTGGCATCAAAGGCCTCTAGCATTAAAGGAGAATGCTCCTGGAAGGATTATAGAAAGATCAGACGTTCAAAATGCTTCATGCCCCAGAACAAGAGAACAACCAGCGTTCTCTGTATATCTACACTTCACTGGGAACAGATAGTGCAGTTGATTGATCTCACTCATGTGTGACAGACATGAAAACCTGACAGGAGCTCTTCTGCAGAACTTTGGCCAGGATTTCAGAAACACTGCTGAATAGCTCAACCCCATCACCTCCCCCTCACCCCCCGCCAAAAAAAAAAAAAAAAAAGAAGGAATATTGGACAAAAGTATGAAAGCTTGTTACAGAATAAGCTATGTGTTCAACCTGTTACTCTGTAACCCCCTTGTTTCTTTGTCAACTCAAAAAGTAAAAAAGGTGTGTGAAGAGAAAATAAAAAATGTAAGAACACTCAGGATATTTTCATGGAATGACAGAAACACAGAACACTTGATTAACTACAAAGGAAACTGGTGGCCCAAAAACATTAGAAGAACAGCATTATGAAGAAATTAAGTCTCCACTAAATAAAAATCCCGATATCAGTCAATTTTATAAAAAGGGGGCCATATTTCAGACTCAGCTCTCTCCTGGATTTGACCTTTGCTTTCAAGATCTTTGGTAACTCTGAAACATTTTCCTTTATTTTCTTTGGTGCTGGTTCTTGTTTCAATTAGATCAAGTCAGGTTTACATTGAGACTGTAAGAATAGGGACATCTGTGTGCTACCTGTCAAGTACTGTTGTAACTAACTTCAATTGCACTTGTAAGTCTAGTGCCTCTGTGAAGTCCCATATTATGAAAATTGTACTTTGTCTTCCCTTCCTCTAGTGTGTGTAACATTTCCATGTACTTTTGTTGGGGGCTTCAAAGGTAGAAAACCTTCCTAAGAAAACCACTAAGTACAATAGTAAGAAACTGCTGTTATCAATAGTGAGAAGAAAGAGTTCATTTGCCACTCAATGGATGAAAAAACTATTTTTAGGATCAGTGGTGATCAGAAAGCCACAACAGTTAACGCTGAAGATAAAGGAGTAGCAATTCAGCTCATAACAGGAAAAAGTAGATTAAAGAGAATCAAGATAAATTAAAATATTTCAAATTGTCTGGATCTTATGAATTTCACCCTAGAATACCTAGATCACTGACAAAGAAAATCTTAGAACTGCTGGCAATTAACCTTGAGAGGTGAGGTCAGAAATAGTTAACTCAGCAAACAGAAATAGTTAACTCAACAAACACTCAATGGGAAATAACCAAACAGGATTAGTTTTACTATCAAGGACCTGAGGACCAGTAGATCAGAAGCTTCAACTGAGTCACTGTCATGTATGTATGAATACCAGATTGGAAATACAAGGGAGAATGTTATCTACAAGACACATGGGGGAATTCTCCTTTTTTACTTTGCTTTGGAAGGACTTCAACCATAACCTTGGGTAAAGTGTTGGATGCTACATTTTAAGGAGGATGTGACTAAATAACAGTGAGTATTCTACAAAGCATGACAAAAAAAATTGAAGGGCTAATTCGTTGATTAATCCAAGGAAGACAAAACTTGGGGAAACCTGACAAAAGACCCTGAAGATCTCAAATACAGTTGCAAGGAAAAAGGAAATATCCTGTTCCTGTTCACTGCAGGTATAACAAAAGTAGCTCATATGTTACAAAAAGAAAAAAAAGCATTTTTCTAATGGTAAGGAAAATCAGGCATTGGAATGAATTCCCCAGAGAATCTCCATCACTGGAGGCCCTCGGAAACTGATCAGCCACAGCTCAGATAGGAAAAGTGTCAGTAGAGTTGATGCAGCTGCAGGGCCCTCAAGCTACTTCCTAATTTTCTAGGATAATTTTAGGAAAAAAATCTGTGGTTACTGAGATGAAGAACAATTTTTTTTTTTTTACTTCTGAGATATTTTGGGCAATAGTATGTACTACCTTTTCCTTGGTTAATTTTTAATAGTCTTCTGAAAGCTCAAAGTTAATGAGTAGCTTGACCCAAGATATCCTTTCATCTTTCTACTTTCATTTTTGTTCTTTGAGCAAACTGCTTGGTCAAGCTTTCCTCAGATTCTTAGAATACCTCTTGAACACAATATTCGGGAGTCTTTTGGGTTTTTTTCTGAATGTGGGATCAATAACATTAAGTAGGAGCACAGTCCTTCATGGTTGCCTATAGTGACATTTGGATCATTTCTTCTGTAGAGTCAACCAACCATATTAAAGTTGATATGGTTTCCTTTAAGTTTTTCTTTTTCTTTTGGTTGTTGTTTGTTTGTTTGTTTTTTAACTTGCGGCACTGAGTAGTCACTTTCTCCGTATTTTCCCTCTACTGAAATGATAACTGACCCTAGAAACCTGAGTCATTCTGTAGCAGTATATCTTGGGACCCTCACTCCCAGAAGCGCTATGTGTGTAGATGTGGCACTTAGTGACACGGTTTAGTGGCGGACTTGGCAGCACCAGATTAACAGTTGGACTGGATGATCTTAAAAGTTTTTTTCAACCTAAATGATTGTAAGATTCTATGATTTTCTATCATGTAAACTAATCCAAAAAATCCTTTAACGTTCCATTTGAATGGGTAAACTTTCTTTATACTCTAGCTAAAAAGCAGGAGAGAAAGGACATTAACCTGCCAATATTGTGCGGGGCTGTGGTGGAAAAAAAATTAAAGATTGTTTTCTAACTGTTCATTTCGGTTGTCACTTGAACACATCTCAACAGTCCTCGTTTTTAAAGTATTCTCTTCAGGTTTCACTACTGCTTCTGGAGACTTGGACAGTAGAGGTGACAGTGGATTTCTCCTCTTAGCTGGAGAAGATGTTTTAACTGCCTTTCAGAAGTGAAATAAATTTGTATCTTTCTGTATAGGGCAACAGACTTTCACTGGATCTGTAGCTTATGACTTTTATCTTGCTGTGACATCTGCTTTGGTCAAAGGGATTACTCCTCCTGGAAGGTGTCAATACTGATGATGTTCAGTGGAGCAGCTGTCCTCCCTCTTCTATTATTATTATTCATGATGTGTAACTGATTCTTCTGAGGGCCTTAGGCATAGAAAACTTAGCAGTTCTTTGCTGTCTTTCTTTTAAAGGGACCTAAATGGACAATTATTGTTTCTGAAATGTGCTATGGCCACCATTTCGTCTCATCTATTGTTCAGATATCGCTGTGCAGCCAGAATGTGGACAATGAAAAGGTGCAAGATGGGTCATTATCCATATGCTGAGAGCTATCAGTTGCACACTTAGTGCTTCTCCAACAACGTCATTCATTACCTAGTATCATACGGAGAGAGCTTAACAGATGGAACAGAGAGAAGACACTACCAGTGACTCCACCTAGACAAAACTGAGGCAAAATATGGACTGGGGTCATTTTAATTGAGGGTGTATCTCCATAATTAATTATTGAGCTTTTAAATTCTGTGCTTATTTTACATAACTTGTATCCATCTGAAAGTCATACTGACTATATTCAGCTTCTTAATGCTGGCACTTGTGTCGAGAAATTAGCAGTATGTGGAAGGATACAGGTAAATGGGAGAAAGACAGCAAGAAAAGTGTTTAGAATGGACATATAAGATCTGCAAATGCTTACTCTGAAAAACAGATTAATTAAATCAGCTACAATGTAAAGTAATTTTTCCTTCTAATATTTGACAAATTACCATAAGGTAAGTTATGTTCAACTGTATATCTATAAATAAGACACCAAGTGGCTTCCAATGGAGCAAACAGAGCATAATCCAATTTCCGGATTTCAGAAATACTCAAGTGTTGTGTAGCCCTGGAAGAGACTACATGGGGTGGCACTGAAATATTCCTTACTGGAAGATTAGGTAAATAATCACCCATTATCTAGACAACTCTGCTCTTGCTGGTAATGAAGGCAAATGAGCCAACTTATCTTTGCTGTCCCTAAATTGTTCTTGGCTGTTCACACTAAAGATATCCCTTCTTTTTATGTTATGTCTCAAAAGTTAAGATCAGCAAAGATTATCATCTAATTGCCACTTTGAAGCACAAGATGATGGCACTGGTGTAAGAGTAGCAAAGAGGTTTACCCTAATCTCTGACTATGAGCACTTTGTGTAGTTTGCAGGAGTCTCTCAACCGTTCCCATTCTTCTGGGCAGTAGCTATCATTAACATAACAGGGAGGTATTTAAGGATGCTTCTGGAGTGTTCCTCCAGCAGAGGAAGCACTTGCCACCAATCCTAGAAAAACCTTGAAAAGAACTCAAAACATAAAAGACAGTGGAAGCTGCTCTCTGGGTTGGTGGTTGATTTGTTTTCCCTGTATTCATATTAATTTCAGTCTCTTGCAGTATCTCTGGCCACAGCCCTTACTCAGATAAGCAAAATGCCATTTTAGTTTTTCTAATAATCATTTGTTCCATGACTTCTTTTAGGTAACAAAAAAACAGGTGAATGGTCACAGGTACTTTGAGCCATCATTCAAAAATAGAAGTAAAAAATGTATATAGAAACATAGAATTGTTAAGGTTGAAAAGACCTCCAAGATCATCAAGTTCAACCATTAACCGAGCATGGCCACATTCACCACTAAACCCTGTCCCTAAGTGCCACATCCCCATGTTTTTTGAATACTTGCAGAAATGATGATTCCATCACCTCCCTGGATAGCCTGCTCCAATGCTGGACAATCCTTTCCATGAAGAAACTTTTCCTAATATACAATTTAAACCTTCCCTGGTACAACCTGAGGCTTTGTCCTCTCACCCTACCACTTGTTACATGGGAGAAGAGACCAACTCCTACCTCACTTCAACCTCCTTTCAGGTAGTTGTAAAGAACAATAAGATCTCCCCTGCGCCTCCTTTTCTCCAAACTAAACACTTCTATCTCCCTCATAATACTTGTGCTCAAGTCCTTGCACAGCTTCGTTGTGTTTATAATAGCTTGCACATACAACTCACGATTTGGACACAATAGCCTTTACAAAATCAGAGTCTGGTTTGAATTTTTTTTCTAATAAAATGTAACTGTCCCTCCATGGTAGTTTTGTGAGATTTACTTCCCCCATCTTCCCATTTTATTCTCACATGTTCCCTTCAAGAATCTAGCTTACAGATTTTCTCCAGCTACCTAACTATTTGTTTTCCATCTTTTCGATAATTCAAATATATGTATCAAATGCACACATGGAACATTTCCAGGTAGTAACATTCCCTCTCTTTTCTTCCTTTTTGTAGCCAGGTAATTTACATATAAGGTGCACAAAGATAACATGCTCCTCCATGGTTCTGGTTTGTGCATCAGCTCCCCCTGCTTTCTCTTTGTAGCCCTGCATTGAAGCCTCTGGTGGGACAGCTGAGTCCTGAGCAAAGCCTGGTGGTATAGAGGGTTTGACCCTCTGTGGCTTTAAGGCAGGCATGTGTATCTAATGCAGTGGCAGCAGATTTGTGTGCAGTGCTGGTACACAGATCAAAAGTACGGTTGCCATGATTACATGCTCGGGTGGAAAAGTGCTCTCCCTAGGCTCTTCCCTTCCTTTCTCCCTCTCCCTCCCATGTCTTTTGACAGACTGGTATTTTGCCAGCTGTGATTTCATCACTGAAGAAGCAGCAAGATACTGGAGCAGTGCTCCCTCCACCAAACTCCCGCAGGAGCCAGCCCAGGCTGACCATGCACCCAGAATGTTTTAACAGGAGGACATAGCAGTGGAGCCCAGCTCCAGGAGTCAGAGGCTTCCCATCCCATGTGGTGGCAATGAACTGTTTTCACCACTTCTGTTTTTCCCTGCTCCCCATAAAACGAAGACACTTGTTTAACCATTAGGGTGTCAAGGGAAAAGGTTTGAGGACACCCCAAGAGGCATTCAGTGACCACAATGGAAAAACTTCAGGAACTCCGCCAAAGCAAGAATAAGTAATAAAACTGTCAGGGAAAGAGAGGCTTTTCAGAAGAATGTGTTGAGGGTTCATAGGCAGGAAATAAAAGAGAGATTAAGAAAACAAGAACTGTGTAAGAGGAGGAGACACAAAATAAAAAAAAAATAAAAAAAATAATAAAAAAAAAGAGATTTGCAGTGAAAGACATGGGATAAATGGCAAAAGATGACCTAGGTTAAACTAATTATTTAGCCAGATCACTATCCTGTTTTTTCCTTCAGTGCCTTTACCAGATGTTGCAGAGAAGTGGTACAAAAGGTACCTACACAGTTGCAGAAAAAGCCTCACCGAAACCCCAGGATGAGGATTGCTGAGTTCAACCTTCCATTAGGTAACTGCTGTGTAACTGCTGTAACTGCTTTATAAATGTGTAATATGAAAAATACATCTATGATGGCATTCCTATTCCTGTAAATATCTATTTCTTGAGATACCTTTTGATAATACCTTGGGGCAATACTTTCCAAAGGGAAATTGCACCTTCTATCTCCTTTTCAGTAGAACTGTCTTGCCTTTTAACTTAATTCGTTTTCCTTTGCTTCTGCATTATAATGAAGGTGCAGCACACCCATACCCAAACTATTTTATTGCACTTCGTATACCTACATTGAATATGTGTATGTATCAAATTAATATCATATTTACCCTCTTTTTAAATTACATGATACTAATTTGTATGTACATCACAATTTTTCAGGAATCAGACTTGTGAACAAGGACATTTTTAAAATGTGTTTTAGAGAGCAATGTCTAAGCTTTCTCCACATAGCAGCTGTTGACTATATTTGTATCAAATTTTTAAGACACAGGTCTAACCACACTTTGCTTTGGCAATTTCAACAGTAACTCTTGGAAGTCTTGGGTAAGTGTTGATTCAAAAAACACTCATAGACTTGTCTGGAATGGAAGATTTTATAAAGCTGCTGCTGCTGCAAGTAAAGGATTTACAACCCAAATGCCGATACCGCAACTAGTTTTCTCCCTGTATCCTAAATGTCTTTCAGTGTTTGCACTTCTTTCTCTCCACCCCCTGCTAAAGAAAACCACAAATATTGCCCTAAGGGAGATCATCATTAAAGAAAGAAACAGTGCAGTCAAAGCCTCAGGATGACACAGATCATTCAACAGTTGTTCAATTACACTGAAAAGCTACTTATTTTTAAACATGGAGCTTTCACTCAACACAGGCCCAAGGCACCACTATCAGATTTGTCTCTGCAGTATCTCAACTGATCTGATGTAGGGCCTTTGCTCATTACAGAAGCCATAGCCTTTTGTGAGGTTTCACATGTAGGTTCAAAGAGTTTCTAAAGCATCTTGGAGCTGTGTTGCCTTTAAAAGATATTACCGAATCATAATCATTTTCAAGAATAAATTAAAAGTTGTTTTGGATACCACTCATTCCCTTAATCAATCTGATATTGGTTTTGTTTAAGGTTTACAGGTCCCTTTCCCTGCAGAATTCCTACAGGCTAATAGAATAGTATATGACCACAGAGGCAACATGGACAGCAGTAACACCCAAAGTACTCCAAAGTAAACCAAGCATATGAAATGGAACATGTTCCAAAATGAACATTTTTGAAAATTATTATTTAGGACTACATAGAGCTCCCACAGACTCTGAGAGTGACCGACAGCAGTGCATGACTATCCAGACGGAAAAGTTGATTCCCATAGGTTTTTCTGGGAAGATTTCTATAAAAATGCTGTTCAATATTACCTTTGAAAGCAGTAAGAAATCATAGAATCAAAGAATCAACTGGGCTGGAAAAGACCTCCAAGTTCATCAAATCCAACCCTTGATCCAACACCGCTGTGGTTACTAGACCATGGCCCTAAGTGCCCCATCCAGTTTCATCTTAAAAACCTCCAGGGACAATGAATCCACACCTCAAATCTTTCTCCGTTATACATCTGCATAGAAAAGCATATTGAAATGCAGGGGAGTGTTTTCTGCCCTCTAAATCAGAGCAATCGTGGGCCACAGTGCTTATAACACTATTGTTCCGGTTGACGAGGACATTGCATTAGCTACAGGCTCCTCGCTGCTCCTTGCCATGATGACACTAGAGGAATCAAATCATTAATATTCTGCTCCTTTTACAGTCTTTTAAACACAATCTTTTTTTTTTTTTAATTTTTTTAAACTTTTCATGAACCTGAGCTCCTCCTGACCTGAAAGCCTCAGTAATTCTGCTGACCCTTTGCTAAGTGTGTTTCTCAAAACATCTATAGCTATAACTGTGGGTCAGCTGCTCACATGTTAGCAAGCTGGGTAGGAGCAATCGATTGCAGGGCCTTTTAGGGTAATGCAGTTTCAAAACACACTGAAAGGCGTAGCAGTCAGAAGAAAATGACGTACAGGTCCAATTCCTTTCTGCAGTTCAACTCTATAAACTGCAGTAATTCACCTCAAAGGAAAGATGAACGCGTTGCTCTACATCAATACAACCGTAACAGAACCGAGTTATGTCTTAATCATATTGCAAGAAACAAAAATAATTTTTTCACAACACTTTCTCCACAATATAATTAGATTTGGTTTGCATGCATTCAAGATAAAAAAGATAACATGTTAGTATAGGAGTCTACATGCTGAAATAGTGTCCTCATTCCATCCAGAACAGGGTTAAGCTTTGCAATAGCCAGGAGAGGGCATGGCTAGGACTGAGAGGTTATTCTCTAACACCTCACATCATTTTCTAGGGATAGAAGGGAGGGCTCACTTCTGGGTCAGAGTAGCATGGCAGAAGGAGCAGTCCTGCATTATTTGGGGTTTCTCCATGCTGAGCAATGATGTTTCTTTTCTTGTACACTCTTTTATTAGTACTGTTGCCATCACTGGTAATTTCTTATCTCCTTGCTGTTTCCAGTAAATTGTTCTTACGTCAACCCCTAATCTTTACCTTTTGTGCCTCCAGTTCTCCTCACCAGTCTGTCACAGGGGAAGAGGAGAGGAAGGGGGAAGTGATCAAGCAGCCCATGGTTTGGAGTGGTTTCAGTGGGAACACTAAATCGGAGAATACTATTCCTAAACCATGACAAAAAGTCAGAATGCAATACAGTTTACATACCTCTATGCAGGAAGGTAACTTCTCAGTGGCCCCATCACAGTATTTCCAAAGGAGAGTTACAAATTCTCATGGCCAATCCTGCAAGAAGTGGAAAAAATAGTTAAAACTAGAGATCTTCCAAAGGAAAAGCAAATAAGATCAGCTGTTTCTTTGGATACACAATGCTAAGTGTCAGTATAGATTTGGTTTAGAGGATGTTAAACACTGTAAACACAGGAGTAGCTAGATCATAACATCATTTAAACGCAGTAAAGTCCAAGTTAAATAAAATACAAAGTGGTAAGTTGTTTTTAAAGACAAGTTATTGAAAACCATTGGCATAAAAATGCAATGAATATGTGGGACTGGATTAGAAAGAAAAGAAAAAAGAGAGAATACTGCACCAATTTATATTCCCTTTGAACTGCCTGTAATACAGACCTTAAAGTGCATTTTCAAACATATAGCATATCAAAGAAGCAGACATCTACTTCTAGCCATGGCACTTTCAGGTTTGTGGTAAACGAAACCAGAAAGTCTAGTGGAACTGTGCTGTATGACAAAGCATGTACTGATGGGTTCTGCCCAACATCAATAAACTATTGTTCTATTCTTTAAATGAAGGAAAGAATTTCAGAAGTAAGCAAATGCCTTATATCTTGCATGAGTTCCTCAACAGAGTCAAAGAAAACCTGTCTTCTTGACCTCCTGCATGTGTTATTCCTAGTCAAAATATAAGTCATATTCCCTGAGATCTATCAGTAGCTAAGTTTTCGATCACGTCAGCCATGATGCCATGGGAGGATGATACACAAGGCACTAAAGCCTTCTGCTATAATCTCCTCTGGAGTCCACACCTGTTGTTGTAAGGGTAATTATCTGGGTATCCCTGAGGCCAATTTTTGCACTTTTCATATAAAAATCACCTCTTGCATAAGACATGAAATTTAAAATCATCCCCTTCACAGATATTGAGTCACTCCATTACCTCTGGGACAGATATAAATTATGCATTCTTTGATTCTCTTTAAAATTTTAGATGCACAAGGGGACAAAGAAACATCTAAATGGTACTAAAAATACAAAGCATTGAAGAAAGAAACAATGACTTGTATGGTATTAACTGCTACAGTGCTCTAAAAGCTCCCTGCTTGGTCAAGAAAAGCACTGAAACATAACAGCAGGCCTCCATGCTAATGGCTGCTAGTGACAAGGACTCATTGAATGTCACTGCTTCACATACTGTGTACTGTTCATTTTTCTTATCTGTGTGACCTCTCCTTTGAAATGACTGATGAAACTCCCCTGAATTAGCATCTCCGCTTCTGGGCATTTGCCAGCAAGATGGTATTTAGCAACATCTCTACTAAATACATAAATAAAGCAAGGGGGAAAAAAATCATAATCTTAACAAAAAACAGTCATCATATCTGTTAAAGAATACTCAGTGTGTACTGCAAAAGGGCTGCTTCTCTGAAGCCTCCTCCTTAGGTTACTTTTTACCTTTATGCCCTTTAAGAGTACTAGTTTGTCACAATACATGCATTCACATTTCAGATTTGGCGAACATTTTCATAATGGGTGTGAATAAAAAGAAATAGTTGTTACTGCAAGAAAAAAAGAAATGCCTCTGTTCTGATGCCCTGCTGCTATGATGACCTATTTCACACTAGCATCTGTTCTCTTCTCATCAACCGCTCCAGATGTAAGCTGGCAAAACAGCACTGCAAGTATGTTACCCAGACGTCCATTGACTGCTGCAGATGTTTTCTTCCATGCTTCACATTTAATGTGTGCCTGATTATTTTTTTCATTTTTATGTCAGCTACTTGGGCCACAGATTTTCCTGTGTAGTTTGCAGAATATAGGATCTAATCTGCATCCATAAGGAGCAGCTCCCTTTGTGTGAACAGGTTCATTAATGTCTGGAATAACCAGCCAACAGAGCCTGTGTCTGAATTGCCAAAAGAAATGTAAACTTCGGCAATCTATTATGCCTTAATAATATTTGCCTGAGGATTTAACACAATGTTCATTTCAATTTCAAAATTACAGATATTTGTAATATTCAGATGCATCAGTCTGACCAAAAATATTATGCCCAATCTCTGCCTCAAGCCCTTGACCTGAATGAGGTTAGTGACAGGGATATGAATGACTTGAGCAGAAAATGAAACACAAAAGTAGTTTTATCGTGAAGTACAATATTTCTTCTGTCACTTAACCATTTTTTTTCCTCTCAAAATTACAGGGTAGACTGCAAATCTTCAAGTCTAGCAGCCACTACGACAGCCTAAGTGCCATTTAAAAGAATAATAATTTATGAGGCGCCTTGGTAAAATAGCAAAGGTCATAGAGAAGACTCTCCAGGGAGGAGAGGATGACAAAGGTTACAGAGATGACTAAAGACTCGCCTACAGGAAGGGATTTTCTTGGAAGGAAGATGTTTTCTTGAAACAACTTCATCCTACCTAACACACAGTTGCCTCATCCAAATTAACAGTTCACCTTTAAGTTAGCTATAAAGCATTACTTACAAAATACACTTCTGAAATTTGTGGCTTAGCACCTTGGCCTTCCACCCAGGGCCCACTGAGTTGCTGGCAGATGGAGGACACTAGCAACTGATTTGATCCCACCTGGGACAACAAACTTGAAAAATCTCTGGAATCTTTGCAAACCAGTCCCCAAATAAATGCTGTCAGCCAGTACCACTTGCAGAGCTCTAATAGACCACCACAGACTGCTGCAGTTTCTCTTAGAAGCAATGGTAAGAGCTGGTACATGAGGAGCCTAAGACACCCAGCTGACACATTGCTCCCAGGCAGTTGTAAATTTGTGCACCAGCCATCAAACTACAAAGCAGTTTAGGCAGCTTTTTCTTGACACAGCTACAGCATTCCCCTCCTTCAGCTGCCACGAGTACAGGAAAAAAAAAACAATCAAGGATGAAGACAAGCAGGAACAACTCTTTTTGGCAGAGGTCCACTCTCTGCAGCATCATCTCTGGACTCATAAAATACACATTAACTGGTGGGAGAAGCTGGTGTTGCAAACCTGGGGGTAACTGGCGGTGTCTGTAGAACATCAGAGTGATAAAGAATTGCTTAACCTGACGCCAGTATGCAACACAGGACAACTGTTTTCTCTCCAGAAATGTGTGGCCATAAACATTTTAAAAACTGACAGTTTCCAGCTGTTCACCGTCAGTTGTGGGAAGTTTCTGCAGCTGGATCAGTGCTGGCACTTGTGGAGGGGGTTGGCACAGCTCTGAAGTGTACAGCTTTTAGTTCATGTTGGTAAAGAAGAGGTTAGCGATTGCTTTGAGTATAACTAATTGTGCTTAATTGCTGTAGAATAACTGCTAGAGCCCATCTTCTTGGTATTTGACCTCCATGCCAGGCCTCCCAGCTCATAAAGAGGTATCTGAGAGCTGTGAAATAATTCAGGTAGATTATCCTAGGTAGTATTTGCAGACTCTTGTCTATTTTCTATACTAAAATTTCCTGAAGGGAATGACTCACACAGACATTCATACTATCTTCATTCCCTTGCTCCAGCAGTCCCTGGTCCATCACAACACTTGCTGAAGCCTTTGGCTGGCTGTTCAGATCACAGAACATTTTTACAGACCCATAACTGCATGCTGATGACAGCAGAATGTGCCTTTGGGAGAGGGAAGGGCAGAAGGCAAGTGGGAGGTGGGGTGCAGATGAGCAAGGCTCCAATTGTAACAGCCATCTTTTATCCTGCACATCACCTGCAGGAAGGAGGGAATGTTTGCAACAGAAATGTTGAAAACACAACAAATAACCCAGGCAATGCCCACTCCCAGGTGACAAATCCACCGGGCATGCTGCCAAGCAGCCTCCTGAACCTGCCCAATAAAGGGAACCGGCATTTCCAACATGTGCTTTGCCCAACGCTTACTCCAGCGCAGCAGCCCACCCTCAGTGCCAAGCCTTGGCGGGCTCTGTGTGTGAGGTTTTATACTCTCCTGTGTTGGTTTTGTATGCTCTGTCTTCCTTTATTAATTTTAAACAGTGTGGGGGGGATGTAAATTCACCATTGGGGATATGTCACTGTTTGCTCAACATGCTCCATATACCTTTATTAATTTTGTATTGAATGCTGGATGCTATTTCATTCCAGGGGGAAATCAGGGATAGCAAAAGGTCTTTCCCACAGTAGGACAGCAATGGGGAAGGGGAGGTTATTTCTCTGTGGGTTTACTTTAAGTGATTTATATGCTTTCACGGGTTTCTAAAGCTGAAGAATTTGAGCTTTCATGAACAGGCAGTTTCAGGACCATGACCCCCTGGTCTGAAAGGTTGATTATCTTAATGTAGCATTTATTATTCAAGTCTTACAGCTTACATGACACTTTAAAAGTAGCAGATTAGGCCTCTATATAGTGCAAGATCAGTATATAAAGAGAGAAATTTAAAAGCTTTCAAAATTAAGACTTATTTCCAAGTAAGACTTATTCTTCTACAGTACAAACGCATAAACACTACATGAACAACATAGGTTGTTGTTTGATATAGGTTTATAAAGTTTAACTCTTGACCACAAAGTTTAACTCTTGCCTCATTGCAAAAAAATGCCTCTATCTGTGAGAACAGCTTGTCAGCCTGTCATTTCCAACACTGCAATTCCCAGCCCCCCAACAAGCTGACACTTGGCTTGGAGCATGCAGGGACACTCAATGCCCTGGACTGTTGGAGAGGTTGCAGATAGCTCTTTGCTATCTGCTTCTAATTCACATACCATAGCATACCCCTTTGTTCATTTCAGCATGTATTTTTTCACCCACATTTCTTCAGTGTTGGGTACAGAGGCTTCTCCACTTGTGAAAACCCCTGAACATGACACGTCTGTCTCCTTCTGCTGACTTTCAGAGCACAAAGTCTGGGAGTTCACAGCTCATCTCCATCTCCACCAGCACCTAAAGAATGAAAGCCAGCCTCATGTTCACTGCACAGGGAAATTCAGATTGTGATTCCTCTGTACTGTTGAGTCCTCTGTGACTCCTTGGTCCAGAGACCTTCTGTGGGAAGGGGACCATGGGGTGAAGCTATTAAAGAACAGTAATTTGGAGATGGCTTGCTGTATAAGGAAGGAAGATGAATATTCTCTTGGGTGGTCCAAAGCTTTTGTTTACCATTTCTTAGGCAGCTCTGACATGAAGGACATCTGACCAGATAGCAAAAGACCTGTTTTGCTGATCAGAAGATGCCACAGTGAGATTTATACTTACAAATAAAGACTTCCTGAAGTCTTTATGCTGAACAGTGCCTTATTGAGACTGCTCTGCGTAATGAACTTCAAAAGGTGAACAGAATTAATTATTTGTTTGAGCAAAGCACATTATACACTTGAAATTATGGACTAGCTGGCTCTCACTGCACACGCACAAGTCATTCTTTTCCCAAGTAGGTACATGAACTCCTTATGTGACTGATGGCAAGGGCAGAAAGTTTCTGCACTGCGAAGCACAGTTCCCATTTTAAGGACCAAAAAGAGCAGAACTGCTTCAATTGAAAAATGAGTGAGGAAAACAGGAGTGAAAGGGGCTAGGGGACTGCAGCTGGCTGCCATGGGCTCTGTAGGTCAGCACTTTTATACCTGCTGAATACAGCTGGATTTTGAACAAGTGGGAAGTAAAGAGGAAGGGCGGGATTTGGAAACTGGCTCACATCCATCCAAGATGATAACGTGCAACCCAGGGAAAAAGTAATAAATACCAGGTACATGTCACAGCACACAATGCCAACAGCCTTTAATAAAGGCTAATGCAATGATACTCACCAGCCTCCCTGCTGTGCCGCCAGCAGCCTGGGTGTTCACAGAGAATGAAGGCAGGCAGGCAGGCAGGCAAGGAGCAAAGGAAGACAGGCAGCCCTGCCTAACTGTGAGCATCTTGTTTGGGATCCTCTTACTGACCCCATGTAGGGGTACAGAAGTCAGCTGGTGCTCCAAATCATTTGTCTATTAGCTCTGTCCTTGTCCTGGTTTCAGCTAGGATAGAGTTAATTTTCTTCCTAGTATCCAGTAGAATGCTGTGTTTTGGATTTAGTATAAGAACGTTAATAACACACTGATGTTTAAGTTGTTGCTAAGTAGTGCTTACTCTGAGTCAAGGACTTTTCAGGTTCCTGTGCTCTGCCAGTCAGCAGGGGCACAAGAAGCTGGGAGGGAGCATGGCCAGGACAGCTGACCCAAATTGCTTAGAGGGATATTCCACACTAGTATATAAAATGGGGGGAGCTGGCCGGGAGAGGCCAATTGCTTTTGAGAACAGGTCAGGCATTGGTTAGTGAGTGGTGAGCAATTATATTGCGCATCACTTGTTTTTCTCGGGGTTTGTTTTCTTTTTCTTTTTCATTACAATTATTACTATTATCATCAATAGTATTATTAATATTAAATTTTATTTTGCTTCATTTATTACATTGTTCTTATCTCAACCCATATGTTTTGTTATTTTTCTGAATTCTCCTCTCCACAGGGAGGGATGTTGGGAGATGGGGTGAGTGAGCAGCTGCACAGTACTTAGTTGCTGCCTGGGGTTAAACCACAGTAGTCCTGGACAAGCTGCAGGTCAGTAGTGGTATTCTGTGCCCAGTTCCTCTCCATGTCCTCCAAAAGCAGTCAGAGCTACAGTTTCTGTCCTTCACCTTCCTGCAAGCTATCTTGCTCTCCTCTCCTTTAATGCCGCTATTTATGAAACTCTGAAGGCAAATAACATTTAGTCATTGTCTCTCTTTACCCTGCAGAAGAGAAGGCTCAAGGCAACCTCATCACAGTATTCCAGTTCTTAAAGGGCAGCAATGAAGAAGACAGAGGCTCTGTCTTCATGAGGAGACATATGTAAAATACAAAGGGCAACAGGCAGAAGTTACACCAGGAGAGGTTTCATCTTGATATAAGAAATAAATTTCTTATTGTGGGAACAATCAACCACTGGAACAACCTCCCCGAGGATGTGGTGGAGTTCCTGCCTCTGGAGGTTTTCCAGGTGCAATTGGACAGGGTGTTAGATAATCTCATCTAGGCTTCCTTTCCCACAAAAGGTTGGGCTGATGATCTTTTGAGGTCTCTGCCAATCTCAGTTGTTCTGTGATTCCGTAATTACTTATCCACCCAAATGCTGTTTTTCTGGAGACATCCCCAGAGCTTCCCATTCAGACCTTCAAGGCTGCCCATACCATCTACTCTTTCCCTCTGAGGCATAAGTTGCCATGGAATAATTTACATTGGAAAGGACCAATGGGGGTCCTCTGGTCTCACTTGCTGCCTAAAGCAGGCTGCTCAGGGTCTTTTCCAGTCAAGTTCTGAACACTTTTGAGGCTGGAGATTTCACAGCCTCTCTGAGTAATTTGTGCCACTGTTTGAACACACTCATGGTGATTTTTTTCTTCCCTCCAAATATATATTACCAGAATTTCAAATGTTCCAAATTGCGTCTATTTCATCTTTTCCCATCACTGTGCACCTTTGAAAAGAGTCTGACTTAGGTTTCCCCTTCCTTTAGATAGTCTAAGACAGCAATAAGATTTCCCAGTAACCTTCCCTTGATCTGAACAGTCCCAGGTCTCTCCACTTCTTCTCATATATTCTCTGCTCAAGCTCACTGCAGATGTTGGTGGTCCTCCTTGGGGGCCTTGCTTCAGTCAATCTATGTTTTTCTTGTACTGGGGAGCCCCAAACCAGACACAATACTTCAGGTGTGATCTCACAACGTGCTGAATGAAGGAAAATTATGACTTTCCACCAAGCTAGATTCAGCTGAAAGCGTCCAGGAGGCTGCAAAGCGCAGAGCTAGAACAAAAAGCCTTAAAAATGTGTGCCCAACTGTGAGAAAAATACACTGATTTTTGCTATGAGTGGAACAACACTGAAAAAGTGAGATGAAAGTTGGCCACCAAAGCCCAGAGCAGTAGCAGACACACAGGTAAGACAGACTAACTAGTTGGGGGAGACTGTATAGATCTGAGGGGAGAAAGGTAGAGCACACCATAGTATTTCAGAGCACATAATCACAGAAATACTAGTATGAAGCAGCTACAGCTGAGCTTAAATTACTGCCAATCCTAACAGGTATAAAACCAGGAGTTATTTGTCCATTATAGTATAATAAGGAACTGTATCATTCAAACCCAGATTTTCTTAATATCAGTGTAGCATGATTAGACACTGTATAGCATGAACAGATCATAAAATGGGCCAAAAGAGGTATTAACCAACTGACTGCAGAGGCATTTTTGCAACACAGTATATAAAGCATATATAAAGAAGACTGCAATCCATGCAACCTTTGTCAAGAGATTACATATTTGCACCTGCTATCCAGACCAGCGGTACCCTGTAAATAAAATAATTCATTGCTTGGCAGAGCTGCATCTCCAATACAGAATACAGCAACCTTCATTTACCTTGAAACGAGACCAGTAAAAAAAAAGGAGGGAAGAACTTCTAAGAGATACCAGGAAGGAAGCACATATGCATGTAGGAGGGAAAATAGTGATGTGTCTACCACCTTTTTGTGAGTAACTCCCTCAGGAAAGAGTTATTTTAGTATTAAGACCATGAAGTCTGCCTGAGACATGGTAGCAGTAGTAAATATACAGGAAACAACTGTCCAGATGAGAATTCTTTTATCAGGACTTCAAATTCTGGCTGTACTAACGAAAAAGCAGCTTTGAAAGCATTGCATTACTATGTGAGTTTGTTTTATTTTTTATGGTGGAAACAGCAGCAAGAATTGAGTCCATATCAAGAGCTGATCACAAGGAACAATGGAAAGCAAAACGAGTTTCTTCTTACTTTATTACTGGAGAAAAAGAATGAAGGATGCTCTTATGTCAGGAACAGTGCTCAAAGCACTGGAGCAGCTGGCAAAAGTTCATGATCAGTTCAGTAATTTGGGAAATCTGCACACGAAATAGAAATTCTGGTTATCATTTAAGATATTATTCAGATGACTAACACTCCACCATGGGTACTTTTCTGTGGATTTACTACCTGGACAAAACTTTCCATGAGTCTCTTCTAGATCAGAAATATTGTCCACTTCTTCCATTTTCCTTGGAGGCAGGGCATTAAAAATGTCAGAAGTCAACGAGTTATACAAACTTTGTATTGCTTGTTTTTCTTCTTTTTTTTTTTTCCCCTCTCTTGCAAGAAGTGTATTCTGATTTCTTTTGGTACTGGTTTCTTACAGAGATTTATTTATGATAAAGTCTTGTCCTTGACCCAGCAAAATTTATGCAGTGATAGTATCAGACAAACAGTTTTATGCAAAGGGGGAAGTGATCTTTTGGACCAAACTGCCACAACTCTGGACAAAACATGCTTCTAGCAAGGGTAGAAGCACTTGCCACACTTGTATTTATTTAAAGTAATCTGATGGGACTGAGGCCACAAAGTGATTTTTGTGGCTAGGAGAGGCTAACAGCACAACTGAGATTGAAAATTGCTGTCTAATCTTAGATTAGAGAAGAGCGAAGCCACAATTCAGAAATACATTCTTTTTTGGACTATGGACTAGAGGAATGAGCAGTGCTTTTGGGGGTTTCACAAAGCTTTTTCTGACTAGAAAAACTGCTAGGATGGAGATTTGCTTGAGCTTCTTGCTGGCCTCCACTTTCATTCACAGTTGTTGTGTGTCACATAACTAAGCCTGTAGGGGATATGCATGTGTCTTGCCATGCCAACATTAAGATACAATAACGGTCTGCTTGAGAAGAGTGGAGGCTTTCTGGCTATCTATCAGCAGGAATCAGCGAGGACACCTGAGGGATTCTGTGACTCCATGTCATTGCAGTAACAAGCAGGCAGATGTCCTTGACGGAAGGGTCATTATTTTTCTGAATAGTTTTCCTATCCACATCACCAGCCAGCTCCCTTTCAGTTTGGCAAGCTGCTCCTTAGGCAGAAATCAGCCTGACAGAAACTTTAAAAACAAAAGTATAATTAGGGTCCGTTGGATTTGGGATGTGTCTTTGCTATGTTACCACTGACTTTCGAGCCTGCAATTCCTAGTAAAACGCTTTCAGCAAAGAAAAACTTGAACAAAATAAAAAGAAAACAACTCCCCCCACCTCAAAGCAATCATATATTGGGGGGTGTCTTCCAAGGGAAAATCTTAATGGCATCCTTTCACATCTCCATAACATTGCGCACAGAAAGATTGTGCAAAACCAGCCTGTGACCACTGAACACCAATGAGCACCAAGAATTCTGTATTGGAATAAATTCTTCAAGCATTTTTTCTTGCACAAACACTAAAATTTCGAAGTGTCTGCACTCCAGCAACTACAGATAGGCAAATTAAGGTGTTTTGAACAAAACAGATTCCTCCTGTGCCTGCAAGTGACTTGTAATATGCCCATTGCTAAAGCATCTGTGTAATGAGCTAATAATGGAAATATTAACAAAATAATGGAAAAGCTGCATGCACAGGCAGCTCTTGCACTGAAGACATGAGTGCAGAGGTCTCCTCTGGAAGAGATGGAGATGGGGCCTCTAAGAGCCTAATCCTAAGGGCCATACTCTCAAAAGAACAGCAGCCATTTGCGCAGCTGAACTTCTGTGTTTGCAAGTAAATGTACATATTAAAAATCATAAAAACAAGAAACAAGGGAGGGATAAAATATCTCATAAAGCATTTCCAAAACCAGGGACGGTCTGCATGTAAGGCAGTATTTTGCACCTTACAAACACAAGTGGGGCTCTTCTCTGAAATACAAGCTTCTACTTTTGTACGTGCTCTTCAGTTAGACTGAAAACATTTATTTAATTTAATTTAATTTTTTAAGCTTTGGAACATATAACCTGTTAAAAAATTAGAATGGGATTTCCATGGGGTGCAAGGGCATCACAGAGAAAGCCTGAGCCTGTTTTGAGAACTGGTTCACAAAAGAAGTCCTTATACATACTTTGACTACAAGTTTGCAAAGGCGATTCTCCAGATTTCTGCAAGTCATTTCACGTAAAGGTTCCAAAATCATACTATTTCTTTAGATATTTAGGTTTATATACAGCCGGAATCGAAACAACAAGAAAATCTGTTTTGTCTGCTTGGAATCCATCACCGTTAAAATCAACTTGTCAAAAACACTAGTTTCCACCTGCCAACAGCACCGCACTATATATTCTGTTTAGAACATATTTTCATGATGTTTCCTACAAGTTTCCAAGTGATGGCTGGGTCAGCAAGCGCTGGCACAAAACAGCAGCCGCTGGGTGTGGACTAGATGGCATGTGGACAGGAGTCAGGCTAAGGACAGCACTGGAGCCAGAACGGTTGTATCTGCCCTGGAAACAAGGCTGTAATTTCTAAAGAATCTGCAGGATACACCCTTGGAAAAAAAAAAAAAAAAAAAAAAAGGAAACATTTTGATTTTAAATTACAATCTTTAAATCTACATTACTTAAAGTTAACACTGTAAGAGGATTTATAACTCAGATGGGAAGAAAAAAAAAGCTTCTGAATGATTAGCTGCAATTTGAGGAGGATATTACAGGAACTATGTTTAAAGGTCTAATCCTGGTAGCCCACATGCATGCAAATTGTTCTGTACAGCTCAGTACAGTTCACTTGCATGAACAATATGTGGCCACAGACAGACTTGCAGGTTTAAACTAGAGCTAGAATGTCCTGCTTCAAATAATACCCAAGAACATGTAATAGTTAATATGTACTTGCGGGACAGCTTGGAAAATCCAATGAAAAAATGTTTTTAAATATTTTTTCTCTACTGAACAGCTCAGAGAAGTGTGTCCTTGGCAAAGGCCCATAAGGGGCAAAAACAGTGGTTATTTGTTCTCTTTTGCTCTTTACAAATGAAGCAAAATACAGTTGATATATTATGCATGTCTTTCAGCATATTTTTATTTAGCCTGTTTTGATTTGCTGT
Organism: Empidonax traillii; assembly: GCF_003031625.1. NCBI lineage: Eukaryota > Metazoa > Chordata > Aves > Passeriformes > Tyrannidae > Empidonax > Empidonax traillii. Next base: position 1,128,720 of record NW_020955440.1, on the reverse strand, counting down.
GCCTTGGGAACTTTCACTTTGTTTTGTTGTGTCTTGGGAACTTCGATTTGATTTTGTTTTTCTGGTTAATAACAAAAGTGCAATATTAGAGCAGGACATCAACCAATCTACAGCGTGTGAGATTTGCTTAAGTTTCAAGGAAACAGCCTCTCAACACCTCTTTTTCACTCCCTTATCTTATCAGTCACCAAACCACCCTCAACAAGCCGGCCTGTCACAGGAACAGCACGGGCCAGTTGTTATTAGTCATTTCATTTCCCGTTAACATTATCTGTTGTTTCACCTGCAGGAATAAGATAGACTTTTCCAGTAACACGCTACAGGATCTCAGTACTGTACAGTTTGGGTACACAGACTATTCCGTGCCTTATACTGTCTGAATTATCATTAAGGTTGTGCTTCAAACAGATAAGCTCATTAAGCAAAAGACACTTCTCTGTTGCGAGGATTTTATTCCTACTGCTGAAGTGAAAGAGTGAGAGTGAACAGCAAATCCTGTGGGAGTAAGAAGGGAAAGAGACGACAATTGCAATGAGATTAGACAGTTAATTTCAGTCACTACATTTAAAACTCAGTAGTAATTTTCATTTTATTTTTGGATGGGGAGTATCTTTTTGCATTTAGGGAACGTATGGGAAAGGTGAGGAACAAGAATGGATAAAGGAAAGCAGGACGAGAGAGACTGGAAAGAGGGCAGGAGTTGAATGATGGGGCTGAAAATTTAGTTCCAAGTAAATAACCAACACAGTGAGGCAGAGAGCAAAAAAAAAAAAAGTTAGAAATTATGACTTGCAAGGGCAGGAGTACAGGAACGAGCGGTCACAGAGCAGCGCAGTAGCATTCACCTCTATCCTGCTCTACTCCACCAGCTGGAGGACAGTATATATACACCACTGCTACAATAAACTGGTTTTGTTGGGTAGGTAATTTCCCCCTTGCTCTGTTCCCAAAAGGATATCCTCGGTCAGTCCTTAACTTTCCTGAAAGACTTCCAACCTAGGGAAAAGAAGGAAGGGTGCCTACATGGACAGACTCCTGGAGGGTCACTTTTTATTTTCTGAAGGATGCACAGAAACTGTCTAAACAGTAATGTACAAATGTGCTGCCCTCCTCCTTATAAAGCTGTAAGACAATTTGGACTGAACCAGCTCCGTTCCTGGCTCTTCAAAGGCTTCAAGCCTGTAGGTGCCTTGCATCAAAACAAGTTGTTCTGAAACTCTCAGTGGACTGTCGCAATTCTTCACAAGAAAGACTATTGCAGCATGCCAACCTCCTCTGTCCTCCTGTTTGAGCACCAAATCAATGGAGTTCCTCTACTGTGAACAGCACCGAGGGGTGGAAACAATCTGTTATGGAACAAGAAATTTGCAGTCTCTCCTACATGTGACCCACCTACAACTGAGCTTTCCTCCTTCCTACCACTGGTACTGTTTTTCTGATGGTGATTTTGATCTGTTTCATGTGCTAGGGGTTTTTCATTTATGTATGTCTGTACTTATTTATTTATTTCCCCTAGGTCGAGTGGGACCATGAAAAGGTGCAAATTAAGTGCTGAAGAGAAGATCCTCCCTCAGGTGCAAGCTGAAGTGACTGCCTGGCTGCCCAGGTGAGGGAGAAGGGAAGGGCTTCAGTGTCTCACAATTAAACTCTCTAATCCTGCCAGTTCCCCTCCTACCCCCACCCCTTCCTGCACTCTCCTCAGTTGTAGTTAGTTGTACAGTTGACTCTTACTGAGAGGCATCCCCCAGACACAGCTAACGTATCTGAGAATCACACTCTGGTATGCTTGAACTGAGTAGGAACTTTCCTGGCTCACAGCCTGGGAATGAGCTGAAAAGGGCCATGAAGATGGCACAGTAACCTCAGTGGCAATTCCCACTGGCATCTTGGTATCCCTCCTCTGATAAAGCTTCCCAGGATACCTCATCTGGCTCCTATAAGATCCACGGGAAATTTAAAAGACATCTGCTAAAGACAGACTGAAATGCAAGGCACTGAAGTGCCTTTTTGGTGATGATACTTATTCTTGGGCCTGATAGTTCTTACCAGCATGGACTGTAAATGCTGACAGCTGAGATCAGGCTGGTAAACACAGGTCTGAAAGGCAGCTGGCAGAATTGCCCAGGTTAACCCAAGGTTGCCCACCACAGTGCGTATCTTCAAGTGAGGATTGTTGTTTGTTGTCTGTCAGGTACAGAGCAACAGCAAAAAGAAAAAAAATAATGGGAGCTCCTGGGAGAAAAATATACCTTTTGGTAGCCCTGAAAGAAGTGCCCTTTGGCTGCTATAGTCCTAAACCTTGCTGCTGACACCAGCATTTTGAGACCAAAAGGTATAAGCTGACCAGCAGCCCCGAAGTGGGACAGCACTGTGGAGGCATCAGCTGGCTGCCCACTAAAGGGACCAGCCAGAAGCCAGTATCAGGGACTGGCTGGCAACATGTGGCAGCATCATCTCTTCAAACTACTGCTTCTGCCACCACCACTGCAGCAAAACATGGGAGAGCGCTGCTAAAAGCTGGGTTGCCAAGACTTGATTTTTTTGCTTTGTGGTGTTGGCTGCAAAATGAAAAATCTTAGCATGTTTTTTCTGCCACTCCTTCTGCATTAAAGACAGACCTTTTAATGAAACAAAAAATGGTGTAGTCAGTATTAACACTTCTCATCTGGCCAAAAACCTATGTCCAAGCTTGTATGAGAGAGTGAGTTTCTCATTTGCCCCAGCTTCACCAGTAACTTGAAGTTCTTCAGGGAAATAATCCTCCTTTTTCCCTTTTCCTTTTCTGCCAAACCTAGCATCTGGCATCTGAAAGGATTCCCTCTTCCCTTTGATGCTAGTTAGCATTCATCCTCATCAGTCCTCCTGTACAGCCTTTTGGAAGTCTGACTCCACCACACTCACAGGAGGCTTGCTCCAGCTAAGGAGACATGAGGCATATCAACCACCTCAGTGTTTGTTACACAGTCTCAGCATAAGCCCTCCTCACTCCAAACGAGCTACCAGGGTCATAGGGTACAGTGCCATACTGGCTTAACTTGGGGCCTGAAAGTTGCTCATTTGCATCAGTGTACCACTGCTCCTGATAGCATTAGGTCTGTCTCTTAATAACAAGCTTAATGAGGCTGAGAATGGCAGTACTGGAGTGTCACACCCTGCCATGGAGAAGCTATATCAGGTTGGAAAATAATCAGTGCAGTTGCTACTCCTCTGTGCTCTGCTGATATACTTGTGATGTAGAAGCCCAAAGCTGAGGCCAGAATTAACTGCTCTAGCTCTGCCATTTTTCCAGTTCCTCCCTTATCCTCCATGTGTAGTCTGTTGCCTTGGTAGAATAAACCCCAATTCTCTACTAGGAGAAAAGAAAACCTTGTTAGAAAGTGATATTCCATAAAATACTACTGTGTATTACACTTTCATTCGCTTTAAATTCATGCACTCAATACTTCTCAGCATCCCCTTTTCAAGCAAGTAACACAACCATCACATGCTTATGCTAATAAAGCACATGTAATATCCTCTTCCTCCCTGTTTTCTTTTCTCCCTGGGGTCCATATATTAGAAAAGGGATTCTCTAAATGATGTTTAGAAAAGCTTCCAACTATTTGTTTGCTTTCCTTTATGACTGTGCTGAGGTTGCACCCAGCTAATACAGAGGTTCAGTTTTTCCAGCTGGGAATCAGACCAGCAGTAGAAGCAGCAGTAGCAAGATCCCACCGGCAAGACACAGATTTTCAAAGCTGTTGTGAGTATGAACTCATTTAAAAATCATTTAAGAACCATTTAAATTAATTAAAAAAAAAAAAAAAAAAAAAAGAGTACGAAAGCTTACCTTACTAACAGCTTTAGGGTCTGTACTATATCTCATCTCTCAGCCTGGATCCCAGATGGTCAGAGCACCAAATTGCTATTTGAGTTTTTAATTTATTCTTGTATTATATTCAAAATATGTCTGGAGACAAATTATGAAGCTCCTTATGAGTGGTCAGGAAGTAAGCACACATAAAGAGCACCAAAGGCCTTGTCATACCTTGCACTGTGGCAAGGCTCAGGTCACCAAACTGTCCCATGAAGATCTGCCGTGATTAGAAAAGCCACAGGTGAAAAAAGCATCTGAAAAGTCTTTGCCCAGCTAACACCCATGCATCATGCTCCCTACTGAAGGTGCTTCTGGGCTTCTGGGATCTGGGTTTGCTTGCAGCACTTTTCAAATACTTGTAGAAGTTCTCAAGCTGGCCTTGGGGCTGAAATGACTACTGAGCTGATTAGAGGTGCTGGCTAGAGTCTTAATACTTTACCCATACGTAGTGAGTTAAGTGCAGAATGATGAGATGTGGGATGAAATGCTGGCTTCCTAGCATTCCTCTGTTCCCTGACCTTCATCCCACACTCAAACTCACACCAACATTGATACCGTTCGTGCACCAGGCTGTGTGTCCTAACTAGCTCAAGGATGCAACCAGGGCCAGAAAAAAAGAGTCACCCCTGAGGAGAGAAACAGCAGCTTGAACTCAAGTTTAAGGCAAAGACAAGTAAAACAGCAGTCAGGAACCCACTTCAAAGTCTTGTTTGGCTGGTACATTGGAGGTGTGTAAGTTGCCTTTGCCATATTATTAATTCATGCCCTCTTCACACATCATTGCCCGATTTAGAGTTTCATAGAACCTAAACATATATTAAAAACACTATGATTGCATAAACAGCTCATTAAAATGGATTTTAAATGAAGACTATAAAACTAAAATAAACAAATCTAAACCAAGGGTAGAATGCCCTTAAACTTAGAGATTTATGCTTGACTGGAGAAAACAAATGAGAGACAGTTTTCATTTCAGCCCTACAGATGTGCCTACCCAACTGTATATCCTGTAACAACTTAAAAGGCAGATCCAATGTGATTCCTCTGTAGGCAAACTCTAATCTCCTTACTTTCACAGACAATGGAAAATAAAGTTGAGTATTTGGTGGTTTAGCTAGATTATTTCAAACAGACTCTATTTTCTCTATTTCCTCAAAATAGATCCCTTTAAGGATATGTTTATGGGCTCAGTGCTTGTCCTGTGCTTCATCTGCCCATTATCTGAGCTGCAAAGCATGAGACAGAGGCTTTTCCACTTGATAAAAAAGGCTGGTCTGATGCTTTACTGTAACACTGTGCCAATTCAAACAAAGTCTGCCTTAACAGAACCAATTTTCCCAACTCAGTGGGCATATACCACAGAATGCTTTGGGTTGGAAGGGACCCTGAAGATCATCTATTTACAACCTCCCTGACATGGGCAAGGACACCTTCCACTAGATCAGGTCCCTTAAAGCCCCATATAACCTGACTTAGAACACTTCCAGGGATGGGGCATCCGCAATTTCGCTAGGCAACCTGTTTTAGTGCCTCACCACCCTCACAGTAAAAAAGTTCATCCTAGTATCTAATCAAAACCTACCCTCTTTCAGTTTAAGGCCATTTCCCCTTGTCCTATTCATGTGCCCTTGTGAAAAGTCCCTCTCCAGTTCTCTTGTAGCCCCTTTTAGTTACTGGAAGGTGCTGTAAGGTCTCCCCAGGGCCTTCTCTTCTCCAGGCTGAACAATTCCTTTTGTCTCAGCCTGTCTTCATTAGAGAGGTGCTGCAGTCTCCTGATTATCTTTGCGGCCCTCCTTTAAAGCCACTCCAGCAGGTCCATTTCCTTCTTATGCTGGGAGCCCCAGAGCTGGACACAGTACTCAACGCTACCAAAAATCCTCTGAGACTCTATTTCAGCTTTTGTGCAAGTGACCTGGATTTTACAGCAGTATTCACTTTAAAATGCATAGATGTAAAAGCACTTTGAAGTGTTCAGGATATCACAATAAGAAGAGAGATTGATCTGATCCTCTGCCTAGTAGGATTGCAAACACAGGATTTGATTCTCTGAAAGTATTCCAAAAAAATACTTTTAACTAGACTTACAGATCACAATTAACAGATAATCAACCAACCTAGCCAAAATAAAGATAGATCATTTAATGTAGCAAGTTCAATATTAAATTTAACACTTTGGAAATCTTCCCTTCTATCTGGCAGCCAGGGTCAGCATCTGCCTATTAATCTTTTTATAACAATAAACACATCAGTTTGAGGTATCATATTATATGATTATGTGACTGGCAGAAGGCATGTGGCAACTATAAAAACTCAAGAGTACTTACTGCTTGAGATCCAGCACTTTGCAGCTTAATGTGCTTCTACTAGGAACATGAGTTTCAACATCTAATTTTGGGGGGACATGAAATATTCAAGTAGAAGACAAAATAAACTAGTCCAAACTATGAGATTTTGAACAGTGGTTTAAAATAACAGGTTTTTTCCATCCTAAACTCTAATATCTAATGTACAATATCCGTGAATATGAAAAAAAAAAGAAAAAATCCTACATTTTGCCTTCCCCTTTCTTACTCATTATCTCTCTTTCGAAAGAATGCGTCACAACAATCTTTTTAAGAAATAAAGTATTTTCAGATATTTAATAGTGTAAAAACAAGAGTAAAATTTCTCAGCATTTATAGTAAGAGAAATTGCCATTTGATTCCCCATAGGTTTTTTTAAAACTTCATTTTCACTTGAACCTTTAGCAAACCACAGTCCTTCCCATTCAAGAGTAAGACACCAAACATGAACAGAGAAGAGGAGCAGGAACTTCCAAACTCTGAAGTTCTGGTGTGAGTCACAAAGGAAATTTTATGCCTCCTTCCAAACAGATGTCATGGCAGAAGTGGACACACCCTCAGCAGACAGATCCTCAAATATCTTGATACTGACAAAACATGTTTCCACAAAATTTTACATCCAGAATGACACACTTCCATTTCTCATGCTACTACTGAATCATCCCAGCAAAGGCTGTTCAACTTTCCCCTTAATTGTAATAAGCTCTGAAGAATTGGAAAAGGCCTGTTAGGCTAAAAGGACCTCAGCGGCAATCTACTAGTTCAGTGCTCTTCCCAGAAGAAATTCTTCAAACACTTCTACATTAAAAAGGGATGTTTTCACACTTGCGTAATGCTTTAATCTGAACTAAATGTGTCAGATAACAGAGGAATATCTGTTACCACGCTCAGTGCTATCAGTAGGAACTTCACTGCTCTGAACATCACAAGCTTTTTCTCCCAAATGATGCCCTTTGGTTTTTGTGGGTTTTTTTCATGCGAGACCTAAACAAAGCTACTCTCGGTTAGACTCTCTCAGAAATCTGCCACAAGTCTACTCAAGTCCTGTAGTATTTGTATGCCACAGAACTAACACTGCTGTTGGTAAAAAGGGGAGCGATCCTTTTGATGTCAGTGATGGTTCATCCTTTCGTAGCTGATGAAAAGCTGGCATGTGATGGAGACACCAAACAACTTCATTGCCTTTATTTTCTTTATCTGTCATGTCTACTCTCCCACTTCAGCACAGAAACTTACCCAGTTTGGAGGTGGTTGGTATTTATACTATTGTCTTGGCACACCATGGAAAAGCAACAACCATGATACATGGGATAAGAGAGCTATAATGCCTACCTCAGCCTCTCACAAACTTCATCTGCTGTAGCTGCTGTCTTCAGAAAAGCTGAGAGCTCATGATGAAGTTCATATGTAAAAATTTCATTAGGTTCTTTCAGTTAATAAAACAGCACCACAAAAATCAGATTGCTTCTGACTGCATGCAGATACTTTAACAAAATGGAAAAGAATATCCTTCAACCCAAATGTGCATGACCCACATCTGCGCTGTTGATAACAGCCCATGTTTCCAGCCCCTCTTGCACAGCTTGAGAATATCTGTACCACTCTTATGGCTGAACTCCTTTTGAAGAAAAGTACTACTCAGGCTGCATGAGTTCCAAAACATGAACCCTAAGATAAACCAATCTACCTTTAGCTTGACCACATATTTGGTAGCACAATGTTAAGTATGCCAAGCTAATTGGGAGCTGATGGTTCTTCTCCACAGCTTCTATTACAGGAAAATTCATATTCTGCCAGATAAAGGTAACTAGCATGGGAGGAGGAAAATAAACAAAATAGAACAACAACAACAACAAAATTATAACTGTAGTAGAAGTTATTCAATAATTATGCCCTCACTTTTTACAAAATCCTAAACATCCAGAAAATTGTGATCAACTTCTACTTCATGTAATACATCTACTGCATAATCTGCTGGCTATGTTGTTAATGTTCTGAAAAACACCACTAACTGTCATAAATAAATCCTCTCTAGGTATTGAGCTGCATAGCTCAACTAATATTTTACACAATACCATCCGTACAAAAGCCACCAATTCTCCAACCTGCTGGTATAGTTGGATTAAAATTATTATGCTTGAAGGGAACTACATCTTGCAGTTTGGTGTATCACTGGGGCTTCCACCTTTCCCCACAGTCAGCAAACAGCTCTGCCACACATCCCGAGGAACATTCATCTTTTGTGACAAAGCCATGTCCTTATTATACTCTTGCATAGTAATCTCATATGATGTCAGAAGTGATTCTTTATGTCTGGTGAATACTTTGTCTGGACAAATAGAAAACATAAAGCAATATGGAGAAACATTTTACCAAGGACAAATTACTTCTTGTGGATTTTTTTAGACTAGTACTAATTATTTCTGTGTTCTTTTCTTGCACGGCCCCAAAACAGGAGTTTTAAATGATCTTATTAAATTGATACATTTGTTTTCATAAGAAGGAAGTCAGAAACCACTGTTCCACATTAGCTGGTTTTCATTTTGTGGTTTCCAATTCCAGGGCTTCTTGTCGACTGTGGAGCACAAAGCCCCTACTGCTTTCTCTTCCCTTTCTGTCAACCAAAATAAGGAAAAAAACAACCCACATCAAATCATTAAAATATATTTAACTTGTAGTATCTTGTAAATCCTCCCTAATATTTTGAAAGCTTTATAAAAATTTCAAGATTTTGTGCCTTTATTTGTTCTTTTCCTAAAAGACCCTGAAGACAATATGTTGAAACATAGAGTTATTTTTTTTAACAACCCTCTGTTGCTATTGGTAAATATTTAAGCAATATTACCACATTCCATTCTGCCAACATGAACTGACTGGCTTTTCCCATGGGGCTTACAGCCTTGAAAATGTATTCACCCACAAATGCTAGGGAAAAGGAAGGGAAATTAATATAATTGTTAAGTTTAAAAGTAAACATGAAAGATCAATATTGCTTACAGTATAGCATCCTTCAGCATGACTCACATTAATCCAGTATGGATCGTACCTAGTATTTTCAGATGAAGAAGCTACAGCATCTTGCAGTCCTACAGCAACTTTTATAGCATGTCCTTGAAGTGTCCTGTTCCTTTCATCACTGCTGAGAAAATATCACAATCCCTTTACATTTTCTACCCATAATGACAGGGTGAGCAGTGCCGAGAAAAAAAAAAACGCAATCACAATAACAGAGGAAAAAAACCATGATTCATAGGCATAGAAAGTAAATCACTTAGGAAAGCCTGTCTTGTCCTCCTCTCATAGGTCAAACAATCTTAATGAAGCCTCCTCCACACTTTCTTTATTGTTTGCTCTCATATCAAGCACAGTCTTTTCTATTTTTAAAAGATATGTTGAAAGTCCTATGTGGGTTATACTGGACAAATGCTGAAGACCTGCTACAATTATAAGTATCAAGCTAGAGGACTGCACTATGCTATGCTCTGTGACTTAGCTACCAGTATTACCTAAATTTGCCAATGGAAAGCTATGAATGATGATTACTCCCTCTGAGTAATCCACATCAGACAGGGAAAGGTGCTGCTAACTAACTGCCTAGCTTCCTTCTAACTTTCAACATATAAATGAAGGTTGTTAGCTGCCTGAAATTTTATCTCTTCACCTGAATAAAGGTGATAAATTACCCTATTACATTTTCATATGCAAATTTGAAACTGGATTGAAATCAGGTCAAGAATCTGCTTCAGCAAATCTTCCTTGCTACATATTTAGTTAGGGACCCTTATCTGGCAGGAAAAGCAGAGGATAAAAAGCCTTTGACCAACGGGGAGGAAAGAGTGGAAAGAAGGAGGGAGCAAAGGTGCTTTTGCAGCACAGAGACACTGCTAGAGTTGTAGCAGTGTCTACTGCAGTAGAGCTACTGCGCTACCTTAATCTGCCTTTCCTGGTTGGTAAGGGTTATTACAACAATGTAAACAGATATCAGTATGACAGCGTCCAAAACACTTTCCTAAGATACCTGAACAGCCAAGCTAATATCTTTGCCATTGCATCTTCATTGCTACCTGGAGCTCCTCAAACCAACTAGACATAGTTGCTAGCCTGGAGCAAGCTGCCTTTAAGTGCAGAGCACAGATTCACAGTGCTCTGGAAAGGGTCTTATCACATTTCCTCTGGCCTTTTTTCTCCACATCTTGGCAGACTCATTCCAGCTGTTCTCCTGACTTTGCTCCACACTACACTTTTCTACTTTTTCGCTTAGTTTCTTTTTGCCTTTGAGTGACCTTTCTCTCTCTCTCTTTCTCTTCTGCTACTCTTCACACACATCATAATTGTGATGAAGATGAAACAACCGCTGCATTTGAACATCATTCAAACCCATTCCCTATTTCCCTGTATTGACAAGGCTAAAGCCCAGTCTCACCTGCTTCCCACAACTTTAAATAGTTGTGTCTCTCCTTTTAGACAAAAAAGTACTCCCAGACGTAGTCTGAAATTACTGAGACACAAGTATTGACTGGGGAACCCATTTAGAGCCATATACAAACAGAACTGATCAGCAAAGAGAAGTTGGATATTGAAATTTAAATGACTAACACTAACCAAGTCAGCAATTTTTTCTGACCACAGTAGAGATAATTCAGAGATCCCAAAAATAAGAGGTCAGTATTCAACTCTAACCAAAAACCAAATTTAGGTCAAATTTTATCCTAAAATAGCCATACCTATTCCCCTCTGAGTCACAGTGTCTGGATGAAAAAATAACTCAAGTTTTAACCTTGTTTAACACTGAGCAGGGGCAATCTAATAACAACCAGCAGGATCTTTTTGTCTGATGTCCAAAGAAAACAAGCAGAGGATTCTCTGCTAGACAACCTGTCTTTGTTCAACATCTTCTCCAGGGATGTTGAATCTCTTGGGCTCGTGCAAAGCATGTCAAGGAAATCATTTATACTAACCTAGAATATCTACAAAGTGAATGGACCCAGTAAAATCCCTAGCAGCTGCAGCTGAATGGCTTAAATGTATTCATTTTAGGCAGACATGCGGTGGTGAAATTCTTACATAAGTTATAGCACTACAGTACTATTTTTTTCTTTAGTGTTCTTTCCTGTTTATGGAAACATCTCTTGACTAAGGGCAGGCATAATCCACTAAATTTTTACTTTAGGATTTTTTTCTGAAATATGTCTTTATTATAACAAAAAATCTCCTAACTGAATTTATCTGGCTGTTTTGAGAAGTTGATGTGAAATTAAAAAAACATGCCCTTCTAGAGTATCTTCAGACATGCTCCTGAAAAACTGAATTTCTTTGTGTTTTTTCAACCGATTTCCATCCTCAACACCAGAAGGAAACTCAAAATAATGATTTCTTCCTCCCAACCACTACTGAAAAAGCCAGTAATTTCACATATTTTTCTTTCAGATCAAAAACCTTGCAACCTTTTTAGAACATGCAAAATAGAGAAGTGACCTGATACAAACACATGACAGAACACTAATAACAGAAAGAGTTATAGTGGTAGCTTCTCAGACAGTATCAGTTACGTCAACCGGAACAGACCACTGTCATATTCCTCCAGAATTCTGCAATAAAGCCGTGTGGCATTTAAAAACCTTTAAAGATATTTATTTCATGAAAACCAGAATATTTTCTATATAAGCCCTGCAAAATTTCCAACAGCCGTAGACAAGAAACAGATCTGGGTTTTTTTGAGCCCGTAAATATCAGGTGCCTTAAGGTACATATTTGCAGGTCTGGGATGTTTGGTGGTTTGTGTTTTTTTCCCACATCTTTCTATGATCTTGAATGAATATCTGCTTCATACTTCCCTAGAACTATGTTTCAAATAAACAGTGACAGCTCTTGCCAAGTCTTGTCAGACTATTAGGAATACACCAAGTACTTCTGGACTTTTTTTGTAGGGTGACACACACAGCATCACTGGGACTTCCATTGTTGCTCTGAGCACATTTCCATCACCTCTGGAAAAGCTATGCTTGGTTTTGCTATTTCTTTATTTGTCGAGTCCCTGCCTGTTCCATTCTTGACAAGAGGAATTTAACAGCACACAGACTTTTGTAGACAGGATTCTTCTTTAAACTTACTTTCTACTATATTTCAGAATTTAAGCCATTTTTCAAACTCCTGCCATCAGGAGGGACTATGCTTTAACAATCAGCTACTTGCCACTTCGCAAACTAAAAATGCTTCCAGGAGCATGAAGGTTCGCCCAGAATCTTACAGGCTCAACCTTTCTCAATCCTTGTTGAGATCTTCCACAATACAACATGTCATTCCTGCTCAGTACTTCAGATTTCCATTCACAGAATAAAAGTTGTTTCAAGATTTATAAATATTTTAGCATGATTTTTCCCTTTATTTTTCTTTATGCTCCCTGTGCACACTTAATAAATTGTATTTCTTAGGTAGGGTGGGTCAAAGAAACCCACCTTGTCTCTTATAACTGCGTGCAGGCAGTGGAAACAGGTGCCAGTTGCATTTGGAAGTACTGTTATAGGCAGCAATAGGTTCAGGGAGAATGTCAGCCACATCCAGTCAAAGCAAAAGGACTTTCAGGGGAAAGAACACTGTTTTTCCATCCTCAGAAAGAGAAAGATGCCAGCTTTCTGGTCTCCTTGCTATACATAATGCTACTCCTGTAATTTCTGATAGCTCCAGGGTTCCACCCTTTTCCTTGAGCCATGGGTCCAGGATTTCATTTCAATTTACTTGTGCTCTCTTCCTTATAAGTATCATTAAAGAACCTACATAGGAGAAGCCCTATTTAAATCCATCTATGTTCAACAATGGCAATAAAATATGATTACATGGTTAAGCTTATAGAAAGCCAAGCACAAGACCTGGGCCAGTATTTTTTTAATCAAATAATTGCTATTCAGGCAAGACTTTCTGTGCAAAAATTATTTCTTTTCAAAAGCCCCAGAAATACTTGAATGAACTCAAGTACATGAATGACTTTATTTAATTCCCAACATAAATAAATATATATTATATTATAAATATACTGGAATATTTCTTAAGCTTTGAATATATTTTCTAATCATACCACTAGAAAAATAATACCACACTCCAGGATAGAAGAAAAAACACTGTTGTTGGGAAGAAGCTTCTTCTTTAGCTTGCCAAGCAGCAGAAACGGCATATAGTAGGGTTGCTATACAACAAAATCAGTGGGATTTCGAGAGTTGCTTTGCCATTTCCAAACTGTGTAATGACTGTTCTGAAATGACTGTGTTTTGCATGAGGAGGATTTGAAGGGAAGTAGATGGCTACCTACAACACTAAATATTGTACTGCTGTTAGGGACGGGGTAGGAGGAGGGCAAGAACCTGAGGGTAGAGTATTTTGTTTCCCCATGACCATCTCAGAAAAGCACTTGCAGAGGGTAAAGATGGCTCTGCTGTGATACATTATCAGTCCAACATTATCAATCCACTGAAACTCTAGTCTCCAAAGGTTACCTTTTTTAAAACATGGTAATAACTATACAGTTAGACTGATTTCTTGTTTTGCCTTGATGATTTCATCACCACAAAATTTCACACAGAGCGGTGCCATGTGTGAGGGATCACTAAAGACTTTTGTATTGTTAAAATTCAGATAATACAGAGGAAAGAAAAGGAGAGGGAGAAGGAAAGGGGAGGGGAGGGTGGTGGGGAGAAATTTGAGGTTATTTACCTATTTTTACCAGGCTTGAATTACTCTCTGAGTATAAAGAAATGTACCATACCATCTAGACCTGACAGTGTCTATGCTTCACCAAAATATTTTTAAACAGCAGACTCTTTTATCTATAGAATGGATCAAATTCTATTCACCATAAGATAATTTCAGGAAGATTTTCCAAAAAGAGGATGATTGCAGACCTGACAAAATATATTTTGCTCCACTCACATTTCCAGTCCCCTAGTCTAAATACTATCCACAAAATCAAATACATATACACAAACATAAATATTTCCTTTGCAAAGAAGGAAATGAACCAGTCCACCCTACCTACTGTATTCACTGGCCAAATCCCACTAATTCTAACTTCTACCACCAAAATCCTGCCCTCACCAAAGGGAAGGACTGCAGACTTGGGAAATAATTTACAAAGATAGTCAACCATGCCATTGGCAGGAGTTGAGCTGCATGCTCTGCTCTTCTACCAACAAGCCAAAGGGGTTCTTCTATTCAATTAATTTACACTCGCCTTCATTTTTCTGGAATTGTGCCCATTTGTGCAGACCACCAAGATTACAGAATAGCACAGATACATCCAGCAAAGTGCCCTTAACAGGCATTTGCTTGCCAAAAGAGAACTATCTATATTCTCAGCCAGAGTTAGGAGAAAGCATTTGTGCTTAAATGGGAAAATATATTAATAGCTTCCCTGTTTCTTCTCCTCTGCAGGCTAATGCAGTCTAGAAAACAGATTCTGTTTCAAAAGAGTAGGAATATATCTGGAAGAGCTCATTGTTAAACTACTGGCTACATGCAGATAATACTGTCCTGGGGACAATTTTTTCTGCTACTTTTAATGTGAAGTAGCATTTTCAAAATCATTTTGTCAGAGAGCTCTTCCACACGTGAAGGCCTTGAATTTTGATGGCCCTGGAGTAACAATAATATTGCCTGTGCTGTAGAGCAAGCTCTGCAAGACACTAAATGTCCTTGACATCCATTACTTAAAAGTACACCTTTCCTGGTAGGATTTGATACTAAAAATAATTCCTTTAGGAATGCAGAGGACCCAGCTGGCATGCAGAAATAATAACAGTAGTGATGTTCATAATAATTCTAATAATGAGTAGTTTATTGAGCCTAGCAGAATTTTTTACCTTACAAAAGAAGATGTCCTGTATCTCGGTTTCTCTAGCACAGTACCAACATTTCAGCCCTAAAGTGGTCATGCAGTTTGACTAGAAGACCATTGTAGGTGCTTTCCAACCAAACTAGTCTATTCTAGTACAGCCATCATTATCAGTGTTCCCCTTTAGGAGACAGTGCAAAGTCAGGGGATGAATTGATGGGAGAGCAAGGAACAAATATCCAAACACCTGAACCCTAGGCTTTAGCTGCAAGACCCATGTGCCTCCATACCACAACAGAAGATTCCTAATCTTTTGAGCAGAAGTGAGTAAAGACAGCCTTAGCTGTAGTCCAAATCAGAAGGCAATACAAAAGGAAGAGCAGTGACAGAAACAGTGGAGCGAAATTGCCCTGGACAAATTTTGGCCAATAAAAAGAAACATTAGGAAGCAGTAATCTCTGGATTGCTCTCATCAGATAAAGTATCACTGTCCACATTAAACCCAGTTAGCTCAGGCTCCTTTCCCACTCATCAGATAGAAGCTGGCACACATTGATATTCAGTGCTTGTACAAGTGCATGTTTGTTCATCCCTGGGCAGGAAATTCTCCTCCTAAAGCCATGTAAGAAATTTCATCTCCTTCACACGCAGATGCCTAAATTCCTTCAGAGGGAAACTAATATGGATCAGCTAAAATGCAGAAGAAGACATACACCTCAAGAGTCAGCCAGGATACACAGTACGTCCTACTTGAAAGCCAATGTTGCTAATTTGGAAATAACAATTAACTGACACATGGTAAAGGTTGGCAAATGAGGCAAGAGTTCACAATTACTTTTCTTACACATTCAGATTTGCAAACAGAGCTAACTTATGTCATGTTGTCTCTGTGCTTTTTGAACTGTTTTCTTACTCTTCTGGTTTTGTATGCTCCCATTGTGCATTGCATAAGTATCATTTATTCAGTGAGGAGAAGGCAGGGGAGAGTGATGAACCTCCATTAAAATGGAAAACAGGAGCCTGGAATATTTCATGTTAAGCATAGAAAGAAATTTGTTTTCTGATGAGAAATAAAACAGACCCTTGAACTTAAAAGTCAATGACAGAAAAAAACCCAAACATGAAGATATGATTTTAGAGTAGGAAAAGAAAGTTATTCAGGAGTCAATAATTTTTCAAAAAGATTAACAGAGCATATGCAGCATTACCCATAATGAGATAGGGTGAGTATAGAAAGCTCAATTTGCATGTTATTTAGATTCAACAGATAGTTGAACTGTTGATATCTAAAGTGCTATTATTGTGACAGTAAAGGTGGAGGTCCTGTACATCCTCTGAAAATTAATACAGTTTAGCAAAAATGGTCAAAATGGCAATCCTTTTGGTATCTAGTGGGATTTAAACTATACAAGAAGGATGGTTCTTCAGATGACTAAATTTCCTTTTTTTATCATCAGGCCACAGGGGTTGCCTAAAAAAGGCATCAAGGTAACTTTCTGAATTCAGATCTATCTGCCTCTGGGATTCAACTAGGAATTTAATGCCAAATGGAAAACAGTAGGTAAGCATGAAACCTGAAGCAATTTATCACTGCTATCTTTTCAACAGATAAGCATTTCTTTGTTTGAACAAACACACATTACAGTACATGAAAAGAAAACTGTTTTGAACAGCGCAGCTTCCATGGGCTTCTACAAAATGAAATTTCAGAAACGATTCAGTACAAAAGTTTTGGTGCACAAAGAAGATTATTAATTTTCCTTCTGCATGACAAATAGATAAATACCTCTATGCTAAACACAATTTTAAAGTACCATACACTATTCAGGTTCATATTTTCAGTGCTTCAGAAAGCATGAAAAAACATACTTACGTTATTAATTTCTTGGCATATAAAGTTAAAAAAAAGCCCAAACAATTCAATTGAAAACTAGTTTGGTTGATAGATAATAACAACTGTTTTTCTCTAGACTGCCACTTACAAACCCAACATTGATTCTTAAACAACCTGATTTCTTTCCATTTCATACATCAGTACAAGTCATAATGATTGCTCAGATCCTCTTGCTGCAACTGCACTGTCTTGTATTTGTCTGTCAGTAGCAGATGTATAACAAATCTATGTTTCACTTTTGGTCATCTTAGTGATTGATCGATCGGAATTTAGTGTATAGCTCTTTGGATGGCCAAGCCCCATCCTAACTACTTTGGCTCAGCAAAGCAAGGGATAAAGAGCTATACAGTTCTTTCTCCTCTCCAGATGAATAGGAGGGTAAAGCACAATTCCAACTTACATAAAAAATCCAGCAACCATGAATAATAAGGAGAAATAAAGGTGATTGTATTTGTACCTATCAGATAAAATGAAGGAGATTTAACATAAGTCAGATGGGTTTTATAAGCTGATAAAGATGATTGGAATCTGGAAGTATTAATATTAGAGGAAATAAGTTATTGTGTGGGTTTTCTCTTGTTCTCTTTTCTATGTGATTAATTAAAGGCAGACAGATATCTATTGCACTCTGACACTTGTGCCAGAAGTGACTGCTGATACACTGATCAAACAGTTTATCAAAACAGAGGGGAAAAAAGAAGCTTTAACTAGAATTAGAGTTTACTGCACACCGAAAGCACTGTACTAAATGTTTACATAAATGTAACAAATCTGCAAAGAGGTGGAGAGTGGGTTGCCCAATCAACCCTTTGCCTGTTGCAGGGGGTGACTATTGGAAAGAAAAGCAAAGATGAGTTCTCTTAAAAGTAAAGGCAAGCACTAAAAGTAAGGAGAACTAAAAGACTGTCTGTAGACAGTCTACCAGGAAAGAAGAAAAGTTAACAGAAAGGATCCTGAAAGTTCTTCACTGTTTTGTTGAATCTTCAAGGAAACAAAAGAACTAACACTGGAACAAAGAAAATGCCTTTCGGAGAAAGCATGGATTTCACAATAGGAAGAAAGCCCCGGGGAAGACTACTGCTAAATGTGGAAGCCAAATACAAACGAAGCTAAATCAGTGAGAGAAGAGAGAAGATACGCACAGTATCTTCTCTGTTTTATTTCCACGTTCTTGAAAGCAACGTCAAAAGTCACTTTGCTTTAAAAAATGTAAAGGTCTAGTCCAGGCTAGCAGCCCTAGCACACCTCATATTGTGCTAACTTCGCTTCTGCTCTGGGCCTCCAAAAATACTTAGCACTGGTATTCAAACTTTAGGGTAGAAGCAGATCTCTGAAGACCATACCTCTTCTAGTTCTTTAAAGACTTCTTGAACACGGAATGAATGTCCTGCACTCTTCAAATCTTGTAAGGATTCACATTTGAGCTTTTAGCTTATGCCCTCCAGAACAGGTAGGATTCAAGAAACTCAACCCATGGGCTGGCAAATTCATCATATACTTCCTGAGATATTCAGGACTTACAGGTATGGTGAAGCATACACTATTCCATGGATGACAATCCCTTGCGCTTTTGGGAAAGTAAGAAGACAATTTTTGGCCTAACATGACACAGCTCTGCACATCTGCCCAAACAAAGCCTGGCACAATCCCAAATCAGCCTGCAAAGAGGCCAGAAAGCTGCCATAAAGAAGCCTTCACCAAAGAACAATCTAAGAATGACTGGTGGATGGATGAATGGATCAATCTATAGCTGGGTCATATCCACAGCAGAAGCAAGAAGTTCTGAAGAATTTTTTCCCTTTCAGATTTTCAGAAAGATAATGTAAAAATGTCTGCTGAACTGGAGGCAAGGAGAAGTGCGAGAAAGATGATGATGTGGCATAATGAGGTTACAAACCAGACAACAATAACTCTGCAGTGTAAGAAAGTTATATAACCATTTTCCAAGTTGCCTGTAGTTTCTGTACAACTCAGAAGAAAAACCTAGTCTCTACAGAGAGAGCATACTGTAGCAAGTCCCCTCGCTGATTTTAGGATGGTAGCATTTACCTTTCCTTATAAGCCATCAGAGAGACAATTGTATGTCGTGTAAATACAGTTGGGACATGAATTAATTTCAAACCTATCACACAATCTGATGAGATTTCCCTTGAGATCCCCTAACACTTTGCAGCATTGTGAGCCATTATTTCCATACTTATTGGAAGTAATGTCTGAGCCCAGGCAAGGCACAATATTCCCACTGAGAATTGTCATGACAGGAGTGGAATTAATTCATATTGCCACTATACATATCCAGGGTCTTTTTGGCATTATTACCATGTAACCCAAAGTATATTTAAATCTATGATGATACAGTCTACCATATAACAGTATCATTTGGGGCATCCTAAATTTGGACATATGTTCCTTTTTTCATGTAGAGAACAAAAGTCACATTTCACTCATATTTACATAAGCCTGAAACAATTCGATCATCTTCAGTGGTGGAGCTCTTGGCTTGTACCAGTGTGGAATCAGAACTGAATCTGCGACATAATAGAAGTACTCAAGATCCTTTTAAGATGCAATCTATTAAGGAGATAGACCTTAATCATAATGAGCTGTGATGCTGGTTATCATATTTTAGAAAATGAGCAAGAAGCTTTTTTTTTTAATTGCAGTTAAATTAATTCACTCTTACCATGGAGTGAGTTAGCTATTTTGAGCATTCTCCAGGTGGTTGCTGTTACCAAAGGTGGACAGATCCCTTTGAGCTTCACTATAAAACCAGCCATGCTGAAGTCTTTGGATGTACTGAAGACTCACCTACGTTAAAATAATTTCTTATTTCCAAGCTATTCTCCAGCAAACTTTCACCAAATACTTCTGAGTTATTTTTGAAAGCAAATTTTCTCCATTTATAGTGGAGCTGTTCTTACCTGATTCATACAAACATGCTTGTAACACTGCAATTTGTCACCACGGAAACAACTGTGCGGTCACCATAGATGATGTCACTGCATGAATCAAGTGAGAAAATCATGGAAATTACTTTTAAAAACCCACAAAAACATCAAGTAAACAGCCTTCTAAACAAATTCAGTAACAATGTGGAACAATCCAGAAAGAAATCCAATTGAAGGTGATGCTTTAAATTCAGTTTTCAAAATTTTTCAGTGTTTTTTGACTATTTATGTTTCTCTGTGGGTAGCAGCCACTGAGTAAAATCCTGTAAAAGGGGTTCTATTAAGCCCATCTCATAACCAGCACTGCATCCCACAATGAGACTGCTGCAGCTTCAAACCTGTCTCTCCCAAAACTTTCATAGGAAGCTGAGGCACAACAGTCTTCTCCCTAAGGGCATGCTGAGACCTGACCTGTCCACTTAATTAGCCACTTAACCATTCTAGCAAAAGAGGCTGAAAATGCAGCTGTCTGCAAACAGCCTACCACTGCCCAGCAGCTTTAAATATTATATATCTGTATCTTTCTCTATCCCCATTTTCCTGACAGAAATAACCGAAGGCCAGAAATCTTTTCAGCTGTTGTGCCCTACATATGCAAATGCTACAGTGATGTCTATTTTATGGATCAATGCTGATTTTCATCCAGGATTCCGTAAAGCTTTGAGGCAAAATCCTTGGGAAGAGAAAGAGTGATATTATTTCATAATCCAGGGTAGCCTATTGGAAATCTACCTGTAACTCAAGTACAAATTCAAAATAACCACATTTCTATTTAAATAATATATTTCTGTATTTAGTAGGCAAGTAGATAAACTCATTTTTGATTCTTACAAATTTCTTATAACTACAGGTAACACACAGATAAAAATGCCATTCCAAGGTGATTCTAACTTTAGAAATAATAATAAATCATATTTACCATATCGATCTTAAAGCTTTATAATTTTGTCACATTTTGCACGAAAAGATAACCTCAACTTTATTTCTGAAATTCTATCATTGATGCTGACTTAAAAGCAGCCACTTTCATCACTATCATAGATTAAATCTCTGGGGGATTAAACTTTAGGAAACATTTTCACAAAAAGGAAGCACATCTTTTACAGCCTTACTAATTAAATTGATTTACCATGTGCCCTGGAATTGAAGATACTAAAAAAAAAATTCTCAATCATTTTTGCTTTGCATCACTCTTTTCAGTGAAAATACAAAGGAAATAATATTACGTAACAACAAAGTTCATCACAGCAGGTCAACTGAGATTGGTGGGATTCATTAGCATGTATGTGACTGGTAAATAGTTGAGTTAATTTTAGGTTGAGTGACATATTTAAAAAAACTATGAATCACCTTATTTTGTGAATTTAATCAACCTTTGCTCTTCCCTGGATAATTCAGTGTACATCTGGAATATTAAAATGGAAAAGAGGCTTCACTCTGCAGCCCTCCGAAATGCCAGTGGTTTGCAAAATTTCAAACCCATGAACTACATTAAATACTGTTTTTCAGCAGCAAGGAATTCACCACAAATAAAGTATCACAACTATGGAAAAATCAAAAATTAATTAGATAAATAAATAAATAACCCAAGAAGCTTAAGAGGATACTTAATTCAACTGAAGTTTTAGCCAGATTTATGCTGAAATAATAATTTGCTTCGTTTCTAGGAATAAAAAAGCAAAGTACACAAGATAGCAATGCAGAAAGATTATTTCTAAGGAAACTTTCAAAAAAACACCAGCTCCTCTGAAAAATTTAGTCAATCCTCAAATGCTGCTTAGTGTTGTTTAGCCCAATTAAATCACATTACAAAACAAAAAATTGTATTGCATGTTCCACCTTTGGCTCTGAAAAATGCTACTTTCAAAGGCAGGAAACATCTTTTTTTCGAAACTTAGCTTTATTTGGAAATAAGTAACAATTCCTAGCTAATATGAGCTATTCATTTATTTTTCATCAGATGCCTTCTGATCTCTTAGCACGAAGTTTTTCTTTATTTCTGAAAGACATTCTATTAGTACATGTTTTGATATTGAACATGACAATATTTAGGTAACACAGTGGGCTTTTCTATGTAAAATTTAAGTTGTGAAGATACGAACTTGCAAAAAGAGCAATTACTTTTCAGTTTCATATTTTGAATACGCAAACAAGTTGCTTGTGGATTACTGGCAGCTACAACGCAGGCTATGACACTGAACAGTTACTAATACATGAAGAAATTAATGTAATTATAAATATGGGGAAAATATCAACACTATTTATGTTAGCTAGTTACTAGAAGGTAAAATACTTTGTCAGCTGTAATACAATACAAATTGTTGTAAATTGTTGAGTACAATTATAATACACATATATTCAAAGCACTACAGTTTATATTCTAGGTCTGTCCTCCTGGGATCAATTTATGATACTTTATGCTGGGTAGTTTGTCTTGACAAAATAAGGATACTTCATTCACAAGTTGCTACATTTAGCTATCACGCACTTTATCTGTCTGTAGGATTACAGACCCAACCATTGCACCACGAATAGGGATACACATTGCTGGGATTCGCAGGGATGAGAAGCAGAAGGCATTGTTAGTATCTATACAGAGAGCACCATGTGAGTGTGCATCTGCCTGTCCAATTTGGAAAGACTTTCCTCAAGCAAATGCAGGAAAAAACCATAACAGAATCAACAACAGGTGGTATCCACTTCTTCACTCTTGGCATTGGTTTCTTGAGTGTTCAAACTAAAAATCCCACTTGGACATTTACAGTCTTCACCCCATGCGTGCAAAGGATGTAGTGACAGGCAGTGACTCTGCTACGGAGGCTCAAGAGATCTACAGAAAAGATCCCTACAGATAACAGCCAGCTAGGTAAGTAATGCAACATGGACTAAACACACATTATAAGGGGACTGCTGCTTTCTTCCATACTCAGATTCATTAATCCATTTAAGCAGAAAAAGTGCCTTCATTTTCCTTTAATTTCTTGCACTTGGGCTTAAACTTGTGTTCAGAATTACTGGTATTATAAACAGTAACCAATCTTAAACAAGACCGTTTTGAAGCTCTATTAGTGCTTCATATTTTAAGTCTGACAACACCATGTGTTACTTGATAGCACATGCCATGTTTAGCAGCCTGACTCAGACAAGGCAGGTCCAGTGAATTGGAAGAAGCTGATCTCGGGTTCCCAGGTATCAAAGTGGCATCCTTGTAAACACACGTTTACACACAGGTAAACATTTCCTAGCTCTGCAAAGGGAGACGAAAAGTTGCAACAACACACCAATAGGGAAAAGCAAAATAGCTTTAACATGTAACTTCTTAGCGTAACTTTGATAAATAGAAGGGACAACAGCCGAGGTCCACATAAGTAAATACAACACAGTGCCTAGGTGGGGTAGCAAATTAAAAATGAACAGGGAACAGCTAGAAGCTGACACTTTCCCAAATCAAACCAAATTGCTACTGCTGAGTTCATACTGACTGATGCACAGTTCCGCTTTATTTCCCATGTTCCATGTGGCTGATTCAAAGCTCACTGAGAGCAATACTGTCCTTTTTGGACACAGTCTCAAGTAAGAGCAAGAACAGACAAAATAACTCAGTTTAACTGACTAAACCAGTTCTGTTTAGTATCTACCAATGGTCTGGATGAGGGGATTGAGTACACCCTCAGTTGGTTTGCAGAGGACACCAAGTTTGGTGGGAGTGTTGATCTGCTGGAGGACAGGAAGGCTCTGCTGAGAGATCTAGACAGGCCATGGACAACTGCATGAGGTTCAACAAGACCAAGTGCTGGGTCCTTACACTTGTGTCACAACAACCCCATGCAGTACTCCAGGCTGGAGGAAGAGTGTCTGCAAAGCTGCCTGATGGAAAAGGCCTTGGGGGTGCTGGTTGACAGCTTCTGAACATGAGCCAGCAGTGTCTGGAGAGACTTTTCTATGAAGTGGTGGAATTACAAGGGAGGAGTCCTTCCCTGCTGGTGTTATGGTTACAAGTCAAGGAAGAGAGCTATAGTGATGAATATTCATACCATTATGTCATCTGAAGGAGGGGGCACCCTACTCAGCACAGAGAGTTGGAAGGGGTGGGGCTTTTGCTGCGTGTAAAAGTTGTTCTGGGGTCTCAGCCACCACCGGAAACTGTCCCTGCTCTGCAGGGACAGCAGCAAAGCTGGGAGGTGCTGCTTCACCCCCACAGTCTGCCCAGGACAGCCACCAGAGCGCTGCCACTGCCCACTCGCCACACGGAACCACTGCCAGTGCTGGGGCCACTGAATCAGAGAGAGCAAAAGTGAAATGAATCGCTACCGCCTACAGCCCAGTCAAGCCAAGTGGGACAACACATGGCAGGGAACAAGGGAATTCCAAACTGGCACCACCACTGCAGTTAAGATTGGAACTGACTGAGTGGCGTGCAGTGGCCAGTTTGGTAGCGTGCTGCCTTGTGAGCAGGGTAGTTTTCCTGGGTTTTTGCTTTTGTCTCTTTTCTCCTATTGTTTTCTTTTGTTTTGCTGGGCGAACAGGGCATGGTGGCAGGGAGGACCCTCTGCCCTTCTTTTCGCCCTTTGCTCCTGGGGGACCATGTGAAACAGAAAACTCCCTTTTCTGTGGATAAGCTGTTCCCTCATGTCCTTGTGGTGTTGCTGGTTTTCCTTGTTAGGAAACTGTTATTTTTTTCACTTATAATCTCCTTGCATTTTTTGTCTATCTATGAGGGGAATAAAAAGGGGAGGGAGTTCATTTTATTAGAGTTCCTGTCCCAGTATTTGTTTATAAACAAAGCCAACTGGTTACAGAATAGAAGAAGATCCATGCATGACTTTTTCCTGGTAACAATACCAAGCACAAAAGCAGTTTGAAAGTGTTTCTGAAGAGGTAAAATATTTATGTTTTTCAATAAAGCTCAATGCAGAATGCAGACAATTGAGTTGGAATCTGTAAGTTCTTTGTCCAATCAGAATACACTCTTTTTTTTTTAAAGAAGACTATTTTGCTTAGTTGGTATACAGTATATATTCAGTATCCTCCTTCCAGGTGTCACTTCTCAACATGGTGTAAGTCACTCTGCACTTCTGGAGGGGTCTTCTGAGCCATACACACCTGCAAGACTACCAGCCACCTTCCTGGCCCCTATATCAGGCCATGCAACATACTGGGTGACCCAACTGCAGGGGACAGTCAAGGGACTGCCCCCCCAGTGGGTGACCACTGCCTGCTGTCAATTGACAGCAACGTCCTTGCAGCAGTGCTGAAGAGCTCCATGCCCTGTGACAGGGCTTTGTTCCATGGACAGAGAAGGCACAACCCTTCCAACTGAACTTCCCAGTTTCTGGTTGCTTGTCACTATTTAACATTACTTTCTGTGTTTAATGTTTCAGATTTGTGTGTAGTTAAAAAAAAAAAAAAAAAGGTTGGAGCATGCCAGTTATTCCTCCAAGGTTTCAGAACACAAACTTTGCAGCTCTTCTGCAGTTTGGCATAGGCTGCTGCAGATGGAAGACAGATATCTGTCCGCCAACGTTTAAAGAGGACCAGATTTTTTTGTTTAGAAATTTTAGCTGTTTAGCACTTGCAGCCATGCAATCAGCCAGACCAACCCTTCCCTCTGTAACAAATGCATATACAAATGACCAAGGAAGACCACTGCTTGTGCAGGATTCATACATGCAAGGATGTCTGGGCTGCAGTGGGACTGCCTTGACAGTTACTTTTCGAAAGGAAGGGGTCAACTTTTTCTAATCTGGCTTGAAAAGCTCTGAAACTCACACAGCCTTCTACCATTTACTGAGAAGGAAGGAAAACAAAGTTGTCCAGTAGCCTTTTCAGCTCATGTCAGACAGAAAGGTTTGCTAATTCTGAGTCCTTCCAACCCAAACATCTGAGGGAAGCTGCTGAATTGGTGCATGCTCTTGCTAAATCGGCTGTGCTCCTTTGCTGGCTGATGGCTGCCGACTTTGACCTCAAATACTCCAGCTTCCTGTCCCCCAATGTTACAGTTGCTCTCTGCTATCACACCTGATTTTTCACAAAAGTTTCTGCACCTTCCAGGCTTGTCACAACAGCCCTTCGAGCACAAGCTGAAGCCAACTTGACACAACAGATTTTGTTTTTCTCTCGGAGACACACATATGCCACAAAGACTGCAGTTCATCACCTACGCGCTTCAAACACTCCTGAGCACACCCAAGTGGGATAGCACTTTCCTTTTCGTCACCCTTTTTTTTGCCTTTTAAAGTAAAAAGTTGCTTAAAGCAAGTCCGTTTGAGGTTAAGTTCCTATTTTATGCTCAGTGAGCTGTCTTGTGCTGTGTCCAAAACTGGCACAGAACCATTGCCAACTTTTCTTGAAACCCTGTGCACAGCCTGGGGAATGAAGCTGCTTCTTCTGCTCTAGCATCCCTTGAGTTGGAATCCTTCAGCGCTTGAAGATT
The DNA here is from genome assembly GCF_003031625.1 of Empidonax traillii. Taxonomy (NCBI): domain Eukaryota; kingdom Metazoa; phylum Chordata; class Aves; order Passeriformes; family Tyrannidae; genus Empidonax; species Empidonax traillii. The sequence goes on along the minus strand of NW_020955440.1, from coordinate 1,102,426 downwards.
TCTTCCTTGTGCAGAAGGGTGGTGCCTGCATGACTGCAGTCAGAAGCAATGGAAAGTAAGCCATGCCGCAAAAGTCCTGCAGTGCTTACTCCTTTCTTCCTTTCTGCATGACATCTTGGGAAAAATTCAGGGAGGAAACAAATGCTGACAACTGACAGGCACTGGGCAGTGTCTTGAGGAAAGCAGGGAAACGTGCTACCCTACGGACAAGGGCACGGCTGGTGGGAGGAGAGCAGCCAGACGTCTGGTTTGCTCCCAGCTGGGGATTAAGAAGTCACAGGTGAACGAAGGCCACGTGTCCTACTAATAGCAGCAGCTTCCTGCTCAAAATAAGAAGCAGGTTCACACATTTGTTCTCCATTTGGGTTCAGACATAAGCTGCAACACAGATGTTCATAGGGCACAAAGGGGACACCCAGCAGAGCTGGCTGCAAAAGAAAATTTACAGGAATGACAGCAAGTTGCCTTTAACAACAGGCTCTCTAGAGAGGCACTAAAAGGGAAGCTCATTCTGCTATGATTTTTTTTCTGAAGCTCCTCCTTGTGTAAGGTCTCACTGCTGCCCATCTCCAGAGACTGCAAATGAATTAAGAAGAGGAAAAAGCAAAAAAACATGGAAAAGCAAAATAAAGAAGCAAAGGAGAAAACAAAGCAGAACAAATGAAACCGAAGAAATGTACCACAAACGGGAATAGATTAAAAGGAGAGTAGTAAGGGCGTATCAATAGATATGAGAAATATTAGGAAAACGCAAACATCATAAAAACACTGAGATCCTTTGCACACACTCGGAAAGAATGATTAGATACAGAATCCTCTGACAGGCCTGAACACAGATCTGAACATCCAAGAGATCTAGTAGTAGGGGTTTCAGTGATCCAGGCAGGTACCTGCCCCCATACATAAAACTGAGACCATGGTTCTTCTCCAGCTTTTGCCAGATATCTTGGAACCTACAAGTGAAGCACACTATGAAGATATGCTGCTTTCTAATTCTTACAGAATAAGCAACTTGCTGCAAAAAAACACTTTTTTGTGGAAGAGTCCTATACACCAAAAACTGCTCCTGGATTTTATTCATAGGAATTCAACCTCTCCCCTGCTGTAAATCTCTTTAAAGTTTCTCATACAGATCAAGGTAAGTTCAACTGTTACATTCATGTATTCAAGAAACATTTTACTCTGAGCTGAGACTCAAAAAAAAATTGTCTAGGTCTATAAACTCTTTGGAAACAAGAAAAATTTCTAAATCTTCTCTCATTTATCTTTCTTCATTGCTAGGAGCTCAGCAGAGTTTCAAGTACCATAAAGTGTGACCTGACTTTTGAAAAATACATCATCTAAAAATTGCTTTGCTATATGCAAGAATGTATTTGTGAAATTGCCTCAATATTGCCTGTAAATGATTGACGTAAGAAATGAGTTTCACTGAAACACCTGAGAAAATTTTCAGAAACTTCAATGTACCCAAGTTTTCAACCTTTATGGCCATCTTCTTCCCAGTATTTAGTTACATTTGTACCTTTACCACCTTCTGCAGTTGCAAAGAAAACCAAAGCAAACACAGACAAAGCTAGAAGAAGCACAGCCTCAAGTATGGAGGGATCAAAAGTAGAGCTACTTCTGACCCACTGATTTTTCCTTCAAAACTTCTACTTGCTCATGGAGACTCACCTTTTTGCTCATCTGAAGTTATCTGTGGGTTTGGCTACACATTTATTTCTGAGTAACTGTGAACATCAGACCCCTCTGAATTTCTGCCCTACAAAAACCATTCATGATATTGAAAATTCAGCCTACAAAGATCCATCATTCTGTCCTATTCATGGCAACTGAGATCTATCAAGAGCTTTAAGAAATTCAGCATTAAACTATCAACAGAACTCACACACTCCAAATCATCGCAAAACATGAATGTATCCATTACACTTACCTATTTATTGCAGATACTTTCCAAGTTTCAAGAAGCATATAATCAAGAACAGCTTCAAGTTCAGAATCCAAGATCTGAAAAACAGATTTTATATATATATATATATATATATTTATATATATTTAAAGTCACTAAAAGTATATGGCTTAAGTATATAAAATTAAAAAAATATTGTATAAAACATCTATTTAGAAATGAGTTTACGAACTAGTACTTCTGAAGTTTTGCATCACCTGAGAAATGTTCCGGGTGATAACAATGACGATATGATAATTTATAGTGTATTTAAAGTATATAATGTATAGATTCTTAAGCAATTTCTACACAAAAGTTCAAAATAAGTAGAAAACTCTAGAAAAAAAACAAATTTTCAATTAGAAATTTTGCCACAATTACTTGCAATGAAAAAAACAAAACCAATACATTGAATATGAAAAAACATCATCGGTATATCAGAAAATATAAATGATTTAGGAAACCACAAGCCTCCTTATCTACATTTAAGCAATATTCTGCCTTTAACTTGGAGTAAGACAGCAGCATGAATAGGGAAACCACATGAAAAATCAAGACTATCATTGTGTGCATTACTTCTTTACTGTCCAAAAATGCTGAACACAGCAGTTCAGTTACAGGTGTGAAATTCTAGATGTATATTCTTGTAAGGATACATGTAACACCTAATCACAATTAGTCTCAGAGTTTCTGTAAATTTTCCTGGTGATTCTCACTCAGTGACCCTGAGCGTAATGCATTTGATAAATCTAATGTGCTTAAGAAAGCAAAAGGGAGGAGGAAGACGCATTGGCAGAAAGAAACAGGCTCAGTAGACCAAGGACAGACACAAAGGAGAAAGTAAAAAACAGAAAAAAAAAAAAAGGAAGAAAGTTCATGTGTCCAAATGCATTTGGTCTAATCTCTGTGGTGCCATTGGCATCTTTGCAGTCTGCAACAAGAAACACCATTTCACACAGGGCTGCTATGCAGTCCCAGTTCTTAAATATAATTAAGAGTCTATATTAGAAAAAGTCTTGCCTCTTTTCCTTCCCCCCAGTTTTGCCAGAGCTTTCCCCAGCAGCTGCAATACTGGTACCCACCACACGATTCACAGTGAAGGCAAAGAGAATCAGTTATGGAACACTCTATACCCACTACGCATCAATGGTCACCTGGCTGGGAGCACCTCTGTGCCCCAGCTGAAGAGCAGGCATTTTCTTCTCCAGAGTCCTAGATTCCCTCTGTTCCCTTCTGTGAGCTGGTAATTTTCAAGCAGAGAGATGAAATGTAAATATCAGCATGGATAATTATTTCACTACTCATTTTTTGCAAGATAATCAGACAGAAAAGACTCACTCTGAGAAACAGAAGCAGTAGAAATTTTTATCCAGTAACAGCATGAAAGATTCTGCCAATTTTTCTTACAAAAGCAACAGTTCATTGATTTGTAGCTGCTGCCTACTTTCATATGCAAGAACAACAACAACAGAAATCTCTCACTGGTCTTCTCTACATATTTTCAGGCAATCACTACAAACGTGACAACTTCTAGTATTATTTATTCTATGCACTATGTTTCCATTCCTGCTGTTGATGTCAACTGCAGACAAGCCAGGCTCAGAAGCTGAGATTCAATCACAAAGCTATGAGTAACACCACTACATCTCCACCCTTTGCATCTCCTACTCAATTCCCCAAAAGGAATTTCCACAATGATGTGTAGAGTAATCACACAGAGAATGTCATTAAAGTTAATGTGAAAATCAGCCAAATACCACCTCTAAAAGGAGTGGGAGCTATTTACTAGATAATACCAATAAAACTCTGCAAGATCAAAGGGTGGTCTGAAGTTTTCCCTTTATTTTCTCCAGTAATGTCTTCCAGCTTCTCTACATATACTTCTTCATCAGTTAGCCTGGTAACCCCTTTTCCCCATAGAATCATAGAAAATCTCCAGTTGGAAAGCACCCGTAAGAATCATTGAGTCCAACTCTCTGCTCCTCACAGGACTACCTAAATCGAGACCAAACAACTAAGAATGCTGTCCAGACAACCCTTGAATTTTGACAGGCTTGTTGCTGTGACCACTTCCCTGAGGACCTGCTCCATTGAATGACCACCCACTCAGTAAAGAACCTTTTCCTAATGTCCAATCTGAACCTCCCTGGATACAACTTCATTCCATGTCCTTGTGTTCTGTCACTGGTCACCAGAGAAAGGAGAGCAGCACCTCCACCTCTGCCACTTCTCTTGAGACATTCCCTAAGCTGTGCTTTCGCTCTTACTTATTGCCTTCATTACTTACCCAATTCATGGCTGTCCATTTTACCTTCTCTTGCAAAGCTTCTACAGTTGACTACAAGCACTCATCTTACCACACCTTGACAAGAATTACCACCCACCAGATGAAGCACATTAACCACCTAAATGCATGCTGTTCCCTGGCTGTAATACCTTCAGCCAACTGACCTTCATGACAGGTAATAGATTCCAGGGACTGAACTGTCAGGTTCAGCAAAACTTGTGTCATAAAGGTAACCTCCAAATACTGACCAGGTGTAAACTTCTACTAATTCCATAATGCATGAAATTATATTGCTCAAAGACACATCTCAAGGGATCGTTGACCTGAGAAGATTTACAGAGAAATGTTATGAATTATTGCATGGCTGAGACAGCTCTGTGACAGAACGTTTGCAGCCAAAGATATGAACAATTGTGCGTAAGTACAAGCACACAATTTGCTGTGCATAATATTAGCAGTGTTTATTTTAGAAATGATCACCCACCTGACTGTCCCAAAAAACCTCCTAGAGTTGCTAGAAGATGCCAGGGAAAGTTTTCACTTGTAGCAGACTTTCTATCTTTAATAACACCAGCTGTTGCTTTTACAAACACATCATGCCCTTCACGGTTACCCCATATTCTGCAAACACTAAAAAAGCCCAAACTCTCCCACAGTTACTAACATCTGCTTCATTTACTGGTTCTGACAAACTGAAGGACATAGGCATGATTTAACAGATTGCTCCGCGCAAAGAAACCATGCAGTCCACAAAAGGATTCATCAAATGCCCCTGTCAGAGAGCTTTACAAAGCGCAGCTTAATGAACACATGCAAATTACTATAATATATAAAATGCCTGATACCACTTCAACAAGTAATGTGCTTATGAAATCTATGGAGAATGGTAAGATAGATCAATCCAATTTGTCTTTGAAATAAAGTGATTTGGTTTCCTCTAGGTAATTTCAATCTCTTTTTTTTTTTTTTTTAATGCCTTGAAGCACGCATTACATACAATGAACCACTGCTTTAGACCCTAGAAGATGTGATTATTCAATAGAAAAAGCATTCAGCAACAGACAAACTGGAAGCACACTGGTACACTTCAATATTTTCCTTCAATGTTTTGACATGCTGGCATTTTTAAAAAATTGTTTTTTCCAAGCCTTGCTGCATTTAAACAGCCCCTATTTTTTTTGTCATTGCTTGATGTGAGGTTGAAGCCTGAGCGTAAGTCAGGCTGATATTTACAGCATGAGGAAATGCTCAGATATGAAAGCACATCAGAAAACAACACGCATCCAGGATGATTGCTGCTGCTGCTGCTGTTTTCAACATTATTGATCTAGAAATCTGATCTTTTTTTTACCATCAAGATAAGGAAAGAATAGCTTATGAGCTAAAATGATTTTCGATGAAAAAGATCAACTTTTTCTAGAGCTTTATTCCCCCTGAGAACGGAAAGTTCTTTTTGCTGACTAGAAAAAAAACCAAAACAAAACTCCTTTCAGTGTTTTGTCAAAGAAACTAAACCCCACAATCACCCTTTAAGAATTTGTGCAACAGAACTTCTCTAATTTTTTAATTTGATTAAAAAAAAAAAAAAAAGAAAAGAAAAAGAACACAGCACAGTAAGCGCATCAGAAACTGGAAAGTGCAAAGTTTCTGGACCGTGGCTTTAGGTCAGGCAGGTGTGAATGAGAAAGAGGACTGAGAAGTGCCATGATTATCTCTTTGTAAAGACTCTGTTTTCCCTGAAAATATCAGTCAGAAGAGCCTAGCTTCAGCTCTCTGAGGGCCATTTTTAAAATGGTGAGTAGGACTTCTACTAAAAAAAAAAAGAATGTAGGAACAGTGATGCCTTGGAGCTGAGACGGATTGTATCACTGTTCCTGCACTCTTTATTTTTCAGTGGAAGTGCTACTCACCATTTTTTAAGTACTCAGACCATCATGTGTACTAACATAGACCTGATTCTTGATAGTTTATAATTTTCAACCACCTTCTTACACCTTCAGCATCCCCACTCATCTACAGACTATAAATACAGAACACAAAAGTCTCTTCAGTCACACTCCTCTGAAGTCTGTGATGGACCAGGTCCAGGTTGCAGTTTACCAGTTCTTCTTCATGCTATTTATTAGGCCTACAACTCTTCAGCTGAAAGGTGTCCAGCCCATTCTACAGAATTCAAGTTTTCTTAGGAAATCAAAGGAAATCTCATGCTGGAATCACAAAAGGAAAACAACCAAACACTAAGTAACACTTTCCTGGGTTTTTGGTTATGTTATGCTAGGAGAAATCCTAATCAAGTAGTCTAATAGGTAAAATAAACAGTTTCAACTTTTACATCAAAGAATGACAGAATCACTTAGATTGGAAAACACCTCTAAGATCGAGTCCAACCATTAACCCAGCACTGCCAAAATCACCATTAAACAACATCCCTAAGCATCACATCTACATATCTTTTAGATAGATACCTCCAGGGATGGTGACTCAACCACTTTCCGGGGCAGCCTGTTCTACTGCTTGATCACCCTTTCGCTGAAGAAATTTTTCCCCATATCCAATCTAAAACTTTCCTGGCACAACCTGAGGCCATTTTTTCTTGTCCTATCAGTTCTTGCCTGGGAGAGGAGACTGAACCCCACCTGTTTGCAACTTCCTTTCAGGTAGTTGTAGAGAGCAGTAAGATCCCCCTGAGCCTCCTTTTCTACAGGCTAAACAACTCCAGTTCCCTCAGCTACTCCTCATCAGACTTGTGCTCTAGGTCCTTCATCCATTATGTTTCTTGTTACTACAGAAGGAATTGCTGTTACTGTCAAAGCTAGACACGAGTTTTGCTTTGTGCCTTAGGCAAAATGACCAAAATGAGCAGTACTTGGTGCAGGATTCTCATGTCTTTGTACCATGGGACCAGAGTTTCTGTGCTGAGAATTAACTAAAATGTAAAATAAGAGTATAGGTTGGAGCACCATGTCAGAAATGCATTGTGATCTCTTAATTTTAAAGGCATTAACTTATAAAATCCCTTCCGTTCTGTTACACGAAATATTCAGTATGTTCCAGGCACTGGAGAAAATGCTTTTATTTCTGTGCAAATGAATATACATTAGAGTGTTTATAACATATTTCTAGATTTGGATTTATATAACTGAAAATTAAGGGGAGATATCTTTAACACTATGTATCACTTCTAGATGCCAGTTAGCAATATTTAACAAAGCAGGCTATTTCTCATTTTTACATCATTTCTTTATATTCAAATTTGCAAGATTGTGGGTTCTCCGGCTTTGCATTCAGTTGAAGACTAAAACTGGGAATAAATGGACATGACAAACCTTCCTTTATAATACCTCATTTCTCAAAATATCTCTTTCAGGTTCTATCATTACCATCTCTATTTTAAATTTGTTCCTTTTAACGTAAATCTACAAGTACAGAGAAATGTCTCCCCTTTTGACTGTTCATCAAGGCCAAGAGATTCACAGTTGGTATAGGTAACAAAGGCAAATTAAGGAAGCTCCATGTCACACCTTCTCTCTTATCTCCTGAACTCATATAAAATAATACTAATTATTGTGAGTAAAATTAAACGTTCTAACTTCTCCCTGAAACAGGGAGAAAATTATTATTCTTGGGAGTCAGTCTTCTTACGGCTCCCTTAAGATGTAACATGTAATAGATTTTAGGGTAAAGAAAGAGCCTCTTACACAGATTTCAGTTTCAGTCTAATAAACCAGCTTCAATAAAGCATATTAACCTGCAGACTACCACTGACAAAATTATACTCACACTGTGTGCAGTGGAGTGTGCAATGATAATGCAAGAAAACATTTTTTTAACCTGCTACTTTGCAGTACTTTTTTCTTTTTCATCAGAGATGTCAGCATTTAATGTCAGGGTGCACTGCTTTAACAAAATAGGTGGGAAGCAAAACCAGTCCCCCCAGTCCCCCACCCCTATTCACTAACAGATTCCTGCCATCCATTGCAGCAAGGATATGTATCCACAGCTGCTTCAAACAAACTACCTACATTGGACAGCAGCATAATCAGCAACAGCAAATGGATCTAGGCCAATTCTGACCTGACAGTGGAGCAGACGAGAATGTGAAATCCTTGCTTTGATTAGCTTCTTGGCAAGTTATTACAAACTCATATTCCCTTTTGAAAAAAAAGAAAAATGAGGAGCTTTATAAGATTGTAGACCTTTTTCTACCCATAGAAAGCAAATTTCTACAGGTTTAAAATTCCCTTTTTTCTCCCCTGACCTGTGGGAAAATAAGAGAGAGGACTCACTGCTCTAAAGTCTGTCTCAAAAGTAGCATCCAAGATGTAAAGACTCACAACCTAAAATATTTCTGTGCAAGTTCAAAGTATTGAGCAACTTTACTGTGGTAAACCCATCTGAAGGGAAGGGTCTCCAGCTGCCATGACACAGGCAGAAGAGGCACATAACTCAGCCACTGCTTTTGGTTTAGCAATGCTGAGCCTAATACAGAGCATCTGAGATACACAGATTTGTGCTGCCACCATTGCAGTGTAGAGGTTGGAATAAGAGTTTCAGAGGAACATATTTTTGGGGATTTTTTCTTTTAAAAGCAAGGCAGAAGCACTAAGCTGCACTACTTCAGCCCAGTGAAAGACTGGGTAAAGCAGCTGAATGCGACAGATACAATAAATTTCTATCACTTTCCCTTTTCTAATTAAAGTGGCAATTGTTGGGAAACCCTGTTCAAATAATGATAAGAAATGTAAAAAGGGGTTCCAATAAGTTAAATATAGGTAATATTTTTACAAGACTTGTGAGGACAACACGGGTAAGTTTGGCAGGACCATGACATTCAGCTGTCCCGGAAAGTCCTTAAACACTAGAACCATAACATCTGAAGATTATGATACCTTATTCCTGCATAAAAGCAGGAATCACTCAGAACTATCCACCAGTAACATCTCCTCTCAAAGTCAATGAACCATTGAGGTTACAAAAGACCTTTGAGATCACTGAATCCAATCGTTAAGTCAGAACTGTTGAATCCAATCGTTAAGCCAGAACTGCCAAATCCGCCACTAAACCATGTTTCTCGGTGCCACATCTACATATCTTTTAAACATCTACAAACTTGGTTTTTCAAGCACTATCCTGGGCAGCCTGTTCCAAAGCTTGACCGTTCCTCAAGGGACTTGTGTTCTAGACCCTTCACCATGTTACTCAAAAAAATCTACAGGAGAAACAAGCGGACCATCATGTCCTCAAAATAAAAACCTACTGCAAGAGAGGACACCTGTGATTCACAGGTGTTTGCCCATATTACTTGAGAGAAAGAAAAGCATAATGTTCCCTCTTGCCTCAGAAACAAACATAGAAGCTGTAGCTGTAAAGAGGAGCAAGATCAAACAATTTGAGAGGAGTCTAGGAAGTCTTCCTGAGCAGTCAGTCATGCCTGCTGCTAGAAGGCACACAGATGTCATTCTCTGAAAAGTCAGAAATAATGAGGAATAGCTTATCAAGATAAGGATTATTAGCAGACAGGCTAGTGGCAGAATTAGTTCACCATGGTGATGATAAAACAGTATTAGGAAAGCAGAGCAATTTTAAGAAAAGGCAGCTAAAAATACCTGCCTAACACACACTACTCCAAGTCCTTCTCATCTCCAGTATGGTGATGGTTCAAAGTTAACTGTCCTAACAGACAACCCTGTTCTCTGCTAGCATCACAGTGAAATACAGCATGCAGTGGAAGGCTTGCAGTCTCTGAGGATTCCATGTCTCTGTGAGTGCATTTTGTTCCAATTACTGTGAATTAGGAGCAGGATCCCATTGCCTGGCATGCTTTCAGCACAGGCTTCAGCTGGGAAAAGTCTGGGTGCAGTGCTTGGGCTGCAGTATTGAAGGAATGCACTACTCAGAAGGATGAACCAGGTTTTTGTCCAGTTTTCTGTTCCTGCTTTGGCCATGTGTCTTTTCCACAGAAATACGTGCACAACACACATGCCCTTACTAGCATCAGCAACAAAAGACCAAGACCAATGTCCTAAATGGTTTTTGGGAAGGGAGCTGACATCCCCAACTCCAAGGGTCTGGCAACAGCAAGGAAGTTCTTACACTGACCTCTTACACTAACCTTCTGACATCTGTTAACAAACAGAAGTAGCCACTAACCTCTGCATTAAACATAAAATATGTGATAGTGCAAACATATGAGCAGTGGCAGGTATCCTTTTTAGCCTTTTTGGTAACACTATGACTTCAGATCACATGCATAATTTATTTTTTTCCAACCCCTACAAGTGTTTCTATGCATTCTCTCAAAAACATCCCAAAATTTACCAAATTCTCTCTTCAACTTATTTTGGTTTTCTATTCAACTAGTGCATTTCAAGTTTACTCCAGAACTTCACCTCTTGGAATGATTAAAAAATTTTGTTTAATTTTCAGTCTAAATTCATTCAGGACTAATAAACATATCATCTTGAACAGTTATTATCCTTCAATTTCAAAAGCTCTCCTCCTTCCCTGGGGTTTGCCCTCCCAAGGAATTTAGAACAAGTTTTTTCCTGGACATTATATACAAATTATAAGGAATGGAGGCTTAGCATATTTTGTCAGAAAATCTGACAGAAGGGAACCAACCACTGGGAAAATGTATTTACCTTATTTTTATACTAAAAAGGCAGATGTTGATTTCTTTTCCTAGTTACTCCAGTATAAACCAGAAATGATTACACCTGTATGGAGAGCAAACCATAACCTATGGCCAGCTGAGAGGCATGAACTGCATCTGAGCAGGTGTCTACCTAGGGCTGCAGTGAGGATTGTGAACATCAAGCTGTCAGCAGGGAATAAATACTCAATAAAGGAAGATAGAACAGTAGGTATCTGTCACATAAGAGTCATCTTTCAGAGAACTTAGAAAATGAAAAGCATTGACTACAGATTTCCTTCAGTCTAAAGAAACTTGAAAACCAACGTATCAGACATCCAGACCTCCAACTCTCTAGGTAAATGCTGCACCTCCTTCAGGTCAGATTGGACACTAGGAAAAGGTTCACTGAGAGGGTGGTCAGCAACTGAAACAGACTCCCTTAGAAAGTGGTCACAGCAACACGCCTGTCAGAGTTCTAGGAGCATCTAGACAATGCTCTTAGTCATACAGTTTAGTTTTAAGTAGTCCTGCAAAGAGCAGGGAGTTGGGCTTGACGATCCTTATGGGTGCTTTTCAACTGAAGATATTCTGTGATTCTATGTCTAGGGAAAAGGCAAGTTTATCCAAACCCTGTTTTTCAATGTAACCATCATGCTTTTGTGTTGAATTCAATACAATTCAAATGTGTTAAGAATAGTCTCAGGACACACAATGCATCAAGCACTTCTTGAACCACAATGTCTGAACATCCACAGACCCCATATTTAAATGCCCAAGGAAGTCTGAGGTCCAGGACAGAGACATTAGATAGAGAGAAATACGTGCCTTTAAGGCTCAGTTCCTCTCATCCTAAATATGGATACCTAAAACAGCTTAGATAAATTACAAGCACCTATAGGGTCCAATGATCATAAAAGGAATCTAGGATGAGTAGCTCTGATGTAGGCATTTATGCTGTAGATAAGGCAGTTGAGACAAATCTTACTGAGGAAGTCTGTCTCAGGAGAGCTGGTATTCAGAAGTATCTGAAGGCACAAACAGTCATTCAAAGGATGGGTTTTCAATGACACTATGATCTAATCTCTAAGTTTTTATTCAGTCCAGCCCTTTCTATTTGAATATTAAATAAAAGAATTTGAGATTTGGCTCAATGATAGCAGTAATAAAAGTCACCAGGAAGTGTGATTTATAAGAAAACATTAAAATAACTAAATATAGCTATGTATAGATCGACTAAAGCCACTACTGAAAGAGAAATATGATAATTATCTACAAGCTCTGGAAGGATACACTCACTAAGGATTTTTTTTAATAGGGTTTTTCAGGAAACTACAGCTAAGAGTAATGTGATTATACTGAGTAAAGTAAAATTGACAGGGAAAAAATTTCTAATAATGAAGTGTATTCTATTGTAGAATAATCTTTCAAAGGAAATTGGCTGAAGTCCAATCACATCTAAAGCCTGGACAAAGCCTGTCCATGACTGGACAAAGATCTGCAGAGAACAATTCTGCTGCAAGATGGACTAGATGACTCAACAGCACTTTTTCATTTTTAAATTCCTATCATTCCACGGTATAAAATAATCCACTAATTCAAAGGGAAAAGGGAAATAGGCTTAGCAACAACTGCACAGCTGTTTCTTCTTCAAGGTCTGCAGGCTGCAATCAGTGCAAGACACACTGATTGCACTGAGGAGGGAAACATCTGCATTTGATCAGAGCACTGGGTTAATTCAGGGCTACAAAGTCGTGTGCCTGATGTCCCCTTCCCCCCCCTTAATAAAATAACACTACCAGAAGAATCGACCCTATGTTGTCAATGTATCAATCATGATTTTTGCTGCACCAGCTGCTCATAATTGGTTTAAACTTCCTTCGTCTCAGATGCCAACTGGTGTTAAACAAAACACAAAAAATACATAGCTCGTGGGCATATATTTCCACTAAAATAATCTTGCCTCTCTACAAGGAGTAGGACAAAAATGTTTTCTTAAAGTTGTGATGCTCATTTTTAAAGCTGAGCAATAGTTTACTCCATTTTGAAGAGGCTTTGACATTTTATAGCTAAAATATCTTGCTGAGAGTCTGTGCTAATATACTGTCTGTTTTCTGTTGCAGTTAAGCTGCAAATAACAGAAGTCTTCTTAAAGAATGACAATTCAATTTAACTGTGGATTTGGTTTCCCTCTCCAGAGAATATTAGATGGTCTTAACAATATGTATATATACATAAAAATATATTTTATGAAGAAATGCTTTCAAGTGTAACATTAGCTTTCTACAACCCATTGTAACTCCACTGAGTAGGTCTGAGATTTCAGAGAATCTAGTTAGGATATAGAGCAGGGGACAACTTTTCTACACAAATACCATTTGAAGAATAAATCTGCATGCCATAGGTCTTTTGTTTTATTTTTTGTTGCGAGGGTTTTTCTTGCCTCAAGTGTTCAATTAAGCATACAATAGCAGAGACAGGATTTCTGTTTTTCAAAGGAAGGAATATTAATGGAAATCTAGGTCTGCATAACAAAACAGTAATCAACAGCTCACATCTAAAACCACTGATTCTGAATTATTCACATAATTTCTCCCTGATTTCTTCTCCCTTTCTAATAAACTTTTGAAATCAGAACCAAAATTCCTATTTTCCTACTTTCCCTCATCAAAGAAGTTGAAAAAAGAAAATATTTAAATTTTACCATGCACAGTCCTTCTAAATGTTTCTACATTTGAAATTTTTATCTTTTCTCTTTCTTAAGATAATACTCAGTATAAAACATGAACCACCCTTTCACTGATACAGCTGCTGATTCCTACTCCTGGCAGTAGAGCTAAGGCAATAAAGTGGCAGCTGTGTCCTTGCAGTCTACCTGCACCTTGCCTTAGTAAAGGGAACCCACTGCTTTTAATTGGTCTGAACGCATGCTGAGAGAAAAACTATGTGCTGAATTACAGTTCAGAGGGGTTGGACACATACTGCTGTGGGAAAGGGTTCAAAGAAGAGCTTGAGATGTCATAAATGATGGAAGATAATCAATGGGAAAGCACTGAGGGCCAAGGGACTGGTCTGTGGACTGCAGGGGTGCAAGTACACAACTGGGGCAGCAGGCACGGATAGGGAAAGGAGTAGACAGGGAATGGGCCCACATGAAGCAGCATTTTATCATCTTCAAATGACCACAGAGGCAGAAGACACTTCCTACCAGAATGCCCTAAGAATGTGAAGAAATATTATTCTGCAGTTTTCTTGGCAACTTGGTCTGAGCTCTGTATGCAAACCCAGCAATAAAGTCTCTGCTGCTGCCCTTGGGCTTCTTTTCCACTTAATGTCTAAGCAAAGAAAAAACAAAAACAAATAGCAAGACCAGGATACAATGAGACACGAGAACAGAAAAGCTGATTAAAGCATTTTCCAAATCCCACACAGAGGGGCAGAATAAGGAAGAAGTGAAATGACTCTAGGATCATGCTCTTACTCTAACACTCAGCATTAAGTACCAGAAATTTTTGCAGTCATTGATTCAGTGTGATCGCTTTTAGGAAACCAAAACTCTCTGAAGTCCCACCACAAGCTCAGATTACTATGAAGAAAGTAAATGGAAAATTAAAGATACTGAAAGGAAAAAAACCCCAACTGCACCCTCCTCCAAAAAAGCACCACACTAAAGCACTTTTATTCGATTGAAAAGGGTAACTTGAAAGCTAGAAGCATTTGGGGGATTTTGTACATTAGCATTTAATAGTACTACTTCAGCAGGAAATCCAGGGGACCAGGTGGTGAAACAGGAAGGAAGAAGCTGGACAGTGACAAAAGCATGCAATAGTTGTCCTTCTTTCAGGGTAAGCAAAAGGAAACCATCTCAGCTGGAGAAATTAGGGAAGGCTCAGAACTAAAGGTGCACTTTTCAACTTCAAATTACTTCCCTATCCTTCGTGCACATAGTGAGAGAAGTTGCATGATATTTGAGGGCAAAAAGCTTTCCTTTCACTTAAAATCTTCTAATCTGGAGGTCTGAGTCTTGACTTGAAAGCTTAGATAGCTATCAATGGCACCTGCCATTGTTTTGAGAGGCACATCTTAAACTACTGTCTTGGGGAGTCCTGAAAGGGGTTTTTTTGATAGTTTTGAGTTTGGGGGATGAGGGGCACAAAAGGGAGCACAAGGGGATAGCCATCTTTAGAAAGTATTCATATGTCTCTGCAGTGTGTCCCAGCAGTTTTTAGGGGACTAAGGCTTTTTGTGTGTAGTGGGTGACACGTTCAGATCCTTGTAAAGCCAAAACGCTCCTGGGCTCCCCCTACACTTTGTAACTCTACTGGGTGTGGCTGAGAAGGAGTTTATTTCCCCACAGCAGCCGAGCTGTGCCTTGCACTTTTAGCTAGAAAGGTGCTGATAGCACACTAATGTTTGGGCTACTGCTGAGCAGTGCTGGCACAGCATCAGCACTGCCTCACAACATTCCTCCACCTGCTATCAAGGGCAAGATCCTGTGAGGGGACACAACTAGGCCAGCTGACCCAAACTACCCAAAGGCATATTCCATACCATGTGATAACAACTCAGATATAAAAGCTAAGGAAAGGAGGGTGAAGGGGTGCATTTGTTATTTACAATGTTTGCCTTCTGAGCAACCGCTTACGTGTGCTGAAGCCCTGCTTCCCAGGAAGTGGCCAGACATCACTGACTAATGGAAATTAGAGAATAAACCTTGTCATTTTCCTCTTTGCTTGTGCACATGCAAGCTTTTGCTTTAGTAAACTGCCTTATCTCAACCTATAAGTCATATCCCATCTTATTCTCTCTCCCCTGTCCCACTGGGGAGTGATAGAACAGCTGGGTGGGCATCTGGCATCCAGTCAGGGTCAACCCACCACAGAAAAGTTGAGCAAATGTAACAATTACAGAGCTGTCTCAAACCAGAAACACTTAGAAAAACTACCAAAATCTTCTTGGCATTCTGAATTAGAAGAAAAGAAGACTAATTAATTACAAATGAAATTCTTAAGTAACTACACACAAAAATCCAGTACGTTTATATGCATTGATTGTTGTCACAATGTTGAAGTGTCTGTGAGTGCAACTGCATTATCCAATTAAGGCCCAAATTGTTAAATTTATTCATGCAGTGCAGGCGTATCATATTTTAAAATTATTCCAATCAGTTAGTTAACACTCCTTGACTGCACATGAAGCCATTCAACAGTTGTAAGAAAAAAATCTTTAGTTTTTCTTTAGATCCCAGGGTGGGTTGGATTTTTTCAGCATAAGCCTTCCTAAGACATAGAAGACTAGATATTGAAAGCACTGTACAAACTTTGTAATTCAGAAAATGAGGGTTTAGAGGTACGTGTCTCATAACTTCATGAAGAGTGAAGGCCTAGGTTCTTTAAACACCACAGGTTCTTTAAGCATTATCCACAATGCAGTCCTAAAATATATTATGGTTCTCCTGCATTAGATTACTCTATGGGTTCGGGTAAAGGGAAAAGAGTTGTCCACAAACCATGAATTTACAATACATGTCATTAATCAAGATTAATCATAAATACAGAAGACTAAAGAGTCCCATCTTTTACTCAGGAAAGAAAGGCACACTCTGGCACACCAGCTTTTGAAAGATTTACAACTCAAGCATAGGATCATAAGGTCTGCTGGCTACACAGTGTTTTCGCATGACTGAAAGAAATTTTCTTGCCACTAATAACACCAGTTTAAATTTTAATGGAGCTGTTCTGAAGGAAAATAATTAACATATGGTTGACTTCCCATATATTAGAGAAAACAATAATAACAACTAAATCAGTATCTTCTGTATAATTTCAGCTGTCTTGGTCATGACGAGTTGCACATCTGACTCATCTCAAGGACATGCATCACATAACGAGAACGAACACAAATTGTTTGCAATGTCAAGGATTAGATTTTACCCGAGACAGAGGAAATAGGACCATATTATGAGGGACTACCTAGAAAGCAGCAGCCAGCCAACTGTTACCTCTTTGAGTCACAGAAAATCCCTGACAGGTGGCTAATTGATAATACTGTATCATGAGGCAATCTCTACGCTCTTGGCTTGATTGCTAAGCTTCAACAGAGGGCACGTAATCCTGGCTTTTCACAGTGCCTCAGTTTAAGGTGTCTGAACACTTGGCTTACAAGCCCTGCACCCCTGCAGAGTTAAGTTCTTATAAGAAATTTGTATCTGCTACAAAGCGGGCTCAAAGCAATCGTTGCCAAAGAGGACTTCTCGAGATGCTGTGTCCTACCAGCTACGGGCACCAGCCCAACAATGGTAAATGTCAAAGAGAAATCAGGACACTGAATCCACCCAACAAGCTCTTGTCAGGACCTGCTAGATAATGTTTAGGGATGTTAGCTGAAATAAACAAAATAGGGAAATGATTAATGGCATCAAGTCTGGCAAGCAGGTTCTTATCCCGGCAGACACTCAGCAGACTGTGGGTTCGACTTAGTCACAAAAGGAGGATGTGAAGAAGCCCAATCAGATAACAAAAATAGTCTTCAAAACATATGCCTCTACTTGGGATCATATTTATTAACACAGCAATTCAAGCAGTCTTATTCTTAGAACAAGAACTAAAATAAACAAAACAATCTGTCAGAGTATCACCAACTAATTAGGAGGCTTCCTGTATTTCAAAAGGTATCTAAACAATCACCAAGCCCTTGTCTAGGTCTCCGCTAATTTCAGTGGAGCAAAGTGAGGAGCTTATAGCAACCAGAGTCCTGACTCAAGTGGCTGGTGAAGGATCTAGAAGTAGATGGAGTAATCCAAGCTCTTGCTGTATCACATTTCCATACCATGTGGAGAGAGACAGGTAATGCCAAAATGCAATGCAAAACATATCTGGGCTGATTCACTCTCTGAACCTATCCTCTTAGCTATATGGGAAGAACTGGCACCTAACTAACATCTAGAGGATCAGATCTGGATTCACCCCACTTCCATCTTGGCACAGACTTTATAAAAATTTAGCACGCCAAATGATTACTCCACCCTTCGTTTAACTCAGATGTCCATAAAATGATTGCTGGGGTTCAGAAAATATGAGTGGTATGGTAGACAAACTTCTGCTTCCATCAATCAGCTTTACATGAACATCATTCATCTTGAATATTCTGAAAAAATCTGCTTTCTCTCTTTACCATGCAAATACCTCTTACATAATAAATACTGCAACACAATAAATCCTTCAGTGTCCCTTTTCCTTGTAGGGAAACCATCTCTGCACTACTTTATGCTGAAAATATTTTTCAGACCTCAGCACAGGCAGTAACTGTGATATTTCCTTCCTGTGCAAGCACATCCAAAGATTGTCGTTTTAATTTTCTCCCTGTTTAGGAAAGGTATTGCCATCAGAGATCTTCGGCTCTACCCATTGGGCTGTGAGTCATTGCATGGATGAAAGCTCCTCCTGGGATTGTCCTAGTTATGAGAAGCCTAACTTAGACCTTCCTCCAAACTGAATGAAACATGAATGGCAGGCTGATTTGAGTTTTGGTTTGTTTTTTTGTTTTTTTTTTTTTTTCCCCCTCTGCTCCCTTGCTTGGTTCCCTGAATTTTTTTTAGTTATAATTTGAGGGGGGGGGGGGGGGAAACAACAAACCCAAACTCACAAATGAAAGCTCATTCTACTATGAGCTTTTAGCCTGAGAAACAATGTATAAAAAGAAAATAACCTTGAACTGTTTTCTTCTAGGAGTGTTGCCACAGCCAGAAAATGTGATGCTCTCCCTATGGAAAACAAGCGAATTTCAAAAAAAAAACCAAGCTTGGACCCATCTCTAATTTTCATTCATCCATTCTCAGTTTGCCTATACACTGAAGGATATACTGAAAATCTTTTGTGTGCATGTGAAGGCAACCATCTGTAAGCAAAGGACATTGTCTGAGTGTAACAAAGAAAAGGCAACAGAAGGGTCTGCTCCTATAGTAATTGCTGTCTGCTGTTACAGTGTCATTTTGAGTTGCCAAACTAGGGACCTAAAATAGCCTCCTCCATGTTTTCTTCAAGATTTTCCTGTGTCCCACGAGTTCTCTTCTGAATTGTCTTCATAAATTCAAATTCCTCAACAGTCTTGTTACTGACTTTCAGGGAAAATGCCAGAGAGACAGATTTTCATATGCAGCTCCAAGACACTTCCTTATCCTGCATTATTACCTCCTCTACTGAAAGAACACTGCTTCTCCTGGGAAGAATTTGATTTCCTTACTTATCAACACCTTCTGCATGTCAGCGTGTTTCCTCTCACCCTCCTTCAGTCACATAGTGCAAAAATCCTAGAAAAGGTGAAGTGTTGTATGTGTTAATGAAAAGGCTGATTAGGAATTGACTGCTAATAGCATAGATGCTGCTTCCATATTGCCACGGGATTTGCTACCAACTATCAAGCCAGAACACGTGTGCACAGGTAGCAAATATACCATGGAGAGGCACTTGTGCACCTTGCTATTAGCCTGAAACAGATTTTCCAGCATCTGAGCAGTGACCTGTTAATAGCTTACATAATGAAAAACAGCACCAAAATGAGTCAGTGAGCTTGGCAAATTCAGATCATTAACCACAAGAAAGTGCTTCAAATAGAGCAAGGGAGAAACACATACCCCAGAGAACGTTAAATAGAGATGTCTTATTACGAATGAGGTGCAACATCCCTCTAGATTTGGCAGGATGGACCCCTTCATTTCCCATAGAAAATTCCTCTCTGAAAGACTAGGTCCCACTTTTCACAACAGAGAACAAGATGGACTCTTGTCATCCTTTCCCAGGTGTCTACTTGCCAAAAGGGAACTCCATAAGAAATAAACAGGAAGATTAAGTACATGGCTCCTCCAACTGCAGACTCACCACTGTGCCATCACAGCAGGAGCATGCAGAGATTAAGAGCAATCCATGCACACATCCATACTGTACACAGTGTGATAAGGAAAGACTGGGGCCCGCTGGGAGGCCTTCCAATGGTCTGCAAGCCAACAGAGCTTCACTAGGTGGGGGCTATGGTGCTTTTCAGTAGGAAGTTGGACCAAAAGTAAAACAGATAAATAAGTTTTTCACCCCCCCCCAAAAAAACCCAGACTGAAACTACAGACAAATGATTCCAGCTAATAGTGTCCCCAGAAAGAGAAACAAAATTCAGATAAGTTTACAACAGGGCTGCAGCTGTTCCACTTGAGCAGTGGTGACAACTCATGGCCAATATATGCACATAGAGTGGTATCTGGCTATTGCAATGGTGGCCATGTACCAGCTTGAAATATCTGGATAGGCTCTTATGCACAGCTCTGGAAAGCCTGGTCTAAATGCTTTGACTGTTTCAATGAGATATTTCAAAGACTTTTTTAAAAAACTTATTTTTAAAAAGAATAAAAAGAATGCAAGACAAAAATGCAGGTTTCCATTGACCCAAACCAGTAGTTATTGTGTTCTACATGAAAATGCAAATCAAAGTAGATTTCATGTCAACCCAAAATGGTTTTGTTTAAATCAAAGGGCTTCCAGAGACATAGTCTCCAAGATATACCAAAGCTGCTTGAAGAACTTACATTTCCTACTTTCAGCAATCTTCCACTTCAGTTCAGGGTTCTCAGCCCTAGGTTTTATCCTAGAGGTATGACATATATGTAGAGTTTCCCTGTATTTCATTTTTATGAAACTGGAGTGACTGCTTTGATATAAAATATGTAATTTCTTCTCATAAAAGGCCAATACAAGGACCATTTGACAGGACAGGATGTTGCACTACTGTTTGAGATACCTATCTCGACAAGCAAGTCTGATGTTACACACAATGCTCACTTGGCTTCATTTCCTTATCTATTTTATGTGCATGAACAGCTGGAGATGGACATATAGGGTTTTAACCTTCTGCGGCACAGCAAAAAAAGCACACAACCAAAATCTACGCAGCTGTGAATGCCAGAAAGCCATCTGTATACAAGTTAATTGCTTTTGGTTTGAATAGTTTCCATTTTTATCCCGCCATCTACATTTGCACCTATTCAGTGGTTCAATTTGGACGCAGCAGGGGAACATGAGCCACACTCCAACCCAGCTCTTCTGTCTTCCAGGCCTGCTTCACTGCAAGCCTTCCCTCAAAATCATTCCCTCCCCTGAGCATTTTTTTTTCCTTCTATTTGTCTCAGAAATCAACTAAACCATCCTAAGGAGTGCTATTTAGACCAACACTTCTGTGGAGTGAATTACCGGGCTGAGTGGATGACAGGAGCAAAGCACAGGCTTATTTTCTGGTTTCCCAACCCCACTTACTTTCCAAGTGACAAACCTGACCTGTTCAGAAGCAGCAAATTCAGCCCCAAGCAGAAGGAACAGCAATGTCAGCCTATGAAGTACCTTTAACTGATTGCTTTGAAAAACAACCAGCTGTTCTTTTGTTCATTAAATCTGTACATACGCATACGTATGCATGTATAGTAAATTAACAATGCAAATCTAATACCAAAAAAAAGTCCAACATCTACTGAAAATCTTGCTACTAATTACAAATGTGATTCAGACCAGTGATGTACTTCTAATTAGCAAAAAATAAGCAGTCCTGTTTTCCTTGGAAGAAATTAGTATGACCTAACTAGGGAAAATAAAACAAAAGTTAACACTAAACAATTTTGCTTTGTACCCTCTAAACAGTTTTTGTTAGCTCTGACAGATCTTTATTAATATTATCTAAGCAAATCCACAATTTCCTTCGGATATCTTCATCTCTAGATCTCATCTCAGAATGCAGTTCCTGTCAGAGATAGCATGCAATGACACAAGTTGTTTTACAGGCAGGCTTAAACTTGCGATATTTAGTGAAATCAAAACAAGTACATGGAAATGCTACTAAAGAAACACACACAGCAACTTCTCTATGTTTACAGAAACTGTTATTAAAAAAAATAGAGCCATGTCATCCAATCTGTCCCTTTACAAAATAAATAACATAAGTCTTTTAAACATTGCTTGCTAGCTGTAGGAACAATAACAACAGCCCTAAAGTAAGTCACTGTGGTCTTCTAGGCATTATAACTTAACTAAAATGTTATTTATCGTGACCTTTCCCGTTTACTTTGCAGTTACTGGTCAAGTCACTTCCCCAAGCCCACCACTGAAGCCCTCCTGTCTGCAGCACACAGGGAGCCTCAATAACCCCTGGAGACATGAACCCCAACCCAGGCCCACCATGGAAGCCTCAGCTCTGGGGACCAGAGCAGTCACCCATCACCAGGATTCCATGGGAGAGGCCATAGCCAGTTCCCATGGGCACCAGAGGAGGTGGCTATCACAGGGATCAGGGGAATCCCAGCCAGCTGCTGGAGGGACTGAGAGCCTGGGCATAGATTGAGAAACCTGTGTGGAGAAATAGGATCCAGAACTAGCTACTGGATGAATGGCATGTGGAAGACCAGCTGCCAGCAGGTCTGTAGTGTGCACTCTTGTCCATATCTCTGTGTCAGGGGGTTTGTTCCCAAAGCTGGACAAAAACAGAGACTTTGACAGCTCATACGTCCAGGGGGCAGCACCAGCAGAGTCAGGATATTTAGGGTCAGATGATGGGGACAGTGACTGTCTAAGCCCAGGTGCTGGAGGGATCCATATTGTACATACATACACATTATATACTCCCCACTAGTAGCTGCCAATCCTGAGCAGCCAGGGAGGGGAGCAGGATGTGGTCACTGCTGCTGTTCATATTTGCATGAGTACAAAATGTGTCTGTTGATCTGGCCACATATATAATGTACATACACATTGCATGTGTATGTGTGTGTGCCTACTAACACACTGCTGTAAGAATACAGCCCAGCCTTTCTGCTGTTTGTACCCAAGGACATGGAGCTGTGGAAGCCTTGCCTAGACTGCTGCATTCAGCCTCCCCCATAACATTTGGAAGTTCCCAACAATGATGCTGTCCATAATGCACAAGCTAACTTTTTTTTGGAAATAAAGGGATGTGGTAGAAGTGGTAATTCTCTGAAAGTCAAGGAAGTCGTGATCCTCTCACAGTAACTGCGACATAAGACAGAAAGTCCAGACTGAAGGATATTCATGGTGGTCTCCAAAGGATCTTTTGTTTAGAAACAGTGAAATTTTTTTTTTTTTTGTCAAAGAAGTCCATTAATTCCCTATCATCTGCTCTTGCAGTCTTCTGTCATTTCCTTGTCTACGCACAACAGCACATTTTTCTAATCTGCACCAAAAGGGAAAGGAAAGGTTTCAGGTCAGACCACTGCACCACAACAACAACTCGCACTTTCCTTATTTTCTCATTTAAAATTATGCTTCAGGATATACTAATTCATAAGAAAACATGCTCTCCTATGTAAGAACACTGGACAATTTTGACACAATTTATGTCCTATTTTATTTCTCCTATCTGCAGTAACAGGGAACTTCAAGACCAACAGGTCATCAGAGTGTAATGTTTAGGGGTGACTCAAAGACAGATAATCTGATCTGCCTCAGCACAGCCTTACACTTCACCTACTTTAACAGAGCCACTTCTAATTTGTACCAAAACAAGACTAGCGACAGGTCCCTGGTTTCCAGCAACAAAATGTCCCACAGCACCAGGACAATGTCCTGAAGTGTCATATACCACATACACTTGAGGCAGTTAAAGTCCTTTTGCCAAGTAAACAATGAATGACCAGAGAGGATTACAGATGTTGGCTTCATGTTTTTAACTGTATGGAAGAGATATCAGTTTTTGGAATGCAGATAGTACCCAATACGTATTTTCCCCCAGGCCAGGAGGGAAGGTATTCCCACACCATGGAAAACAACAGAATAGGCTGAATAAGGAGACTCTACAAAGACATCATGAATTAGCAGAAAACTAGTTTGGAAAGATAAGATACGAAACATTTTCTGTGGGGAATAAAAACACTGGAGATTATTTACTTTGCTTTAATTACTTTGGCACACTGTTAGATTAGTTTTTGTACGCTACTAGATTTCCATACCATCATTTAACAAATGCAAAGAAGTGAGTTCATGTTCTGAATATTTAAAGTTCACCCTATCCATATTATCTTGTCCTGTGCTGAAGTTTCTGCTATTCATTTCACAAATAAATAAGAGGGCTACAGCTTCACTTTAAAAATTCTTATTATTACAGTGATGCAAGTAGCAACCTTAATTTCTAGGTATGCTTTTCTCGCTTGCCTTGCATCTATCCAGATGCATTTTGACAAGAATACACTGTTAACATATACAGCATCAAAGCAAGGATAATCATCAAGTTTCACTGATGCTTTCGGTCTAGATTACTTTAGGTCATCTTCCACTCTCTTGAACACTTTACTTTGATGGAAAACTGATAATAAGCCAATTTCCAGGGGGTTGTAACTTATAAAAACACAGTGTAACATTTGAAAGAAGTTTCCCTGAAGGCTTTATGAAGTGTTTAATAGGCTTTATAGTTACAGACTCTATTACTACACAACACTAAGAAAACAGCAGTTTTAGACTCTCCAGTAACTAGAGCACAAAGGAAAAAAAACACTTGTCCCACTCTTTTGATAATAGCATGAGATTTATGAGAGCCTGTGCTGAAATACAGATCCTATCTTTTCCTTGGCTCTTTCTTATTACAAACTGTTTAACAAATGCCATTTAAAAGAAATCCAAAATTTTTCTGCCTTGAAAAGAGCTGTAAGTACCTAAAACAATTGCAAGCAATACTATTTAGGTACATCTAAGCAAGCAACACTCTATTCAAGAAATAAAAGCTCTATTAAAACAGGATTTTGACCTGAAATTTCCTCAAGCTAATTTGTCACATTTTATTTCCATTAGAAGGTTTGGCCACAAGTACTGTTAAGAAGCTTTGGACTTCCTGCAGCACTGACAGAGCTGGGACCTTCCTTTCCTTTTCTCCATGTGTACAGTATCTAAGACACTCTTCTCCACAAAAAAGAAAATTCCCAAAATAATGAATATTATTATAATAATAAACACTGACCAAACAGTAAATACCCATGCACTCATAAACAATTTAAATTGTAGTGTACCCAGAGATGCCTGAAGGATTACTCCACGCAACATGACAACAGAGTTAATTTAAAGCCAACTGGGAGAAATTAAAAGGCTCAGGTTAATTATTGCTTTCCAGCTAAGCTGGAGGCATGAAAAACAGAGCAACTGAGAAGAGTGTGGAGTCAAACAACCATCGTTTCAGCTTGTCTCCTCCCTATTTTTCATCTGCTCTCAGGCCGGGCACCATGACAGGACTCTTCAGTAAGCAAAGAGGCCACTTCAGAAGTCCCTCTCTACCAATAGCGAGTCTCTTTGCTCCGCTCTTCACTGCACAACCCATGCTCGATTCCCAGCGTGCCTGCCCTTCACGGCACAAAGCAAAGAGGGGGTCTCACCAGGTCTCGCCAGCTGGTGAGATCCTTCAATGCCACTGCTATCAAAGCAAGAGGTAAAACTAGTAAAATTAGGAAGCATTATAAAAGTGGCAATTTGTAAAGGAGATTTTGAGAAAGTCGGTTCATTGTTGTGAGAAAGAAAAACAGCAAAGGTTCTGGGGGATGGGCATTTATGGGGTTCTTCATCAAAAACATGAGCTTTGCTGTATTTGGTGATAGAAACATGAAAACCAAACAAAAAATTTACTGGACTACAGTAAGAAAAGTGAGAAATAATGATCCCAGTAATATGCATAGTATCAGGACTCTGAAAATAATAGCTATAGTTAATATCTCATTACATACTATTAAAAAGGTAACATTGGCTGTAAAAGTGCAACTATTTGTTTGAAACTGGTTTGAAACATGTAGGAAGCAGGTATCCTACCAGACACGTATTTAAATTTTTATGTAAAAGGAATGAAAATCTTCATATTGAAAGGATGCAAATTTGGATGTAGGTTATACTCTAGCAAAATTTAAGAACTCAGGACAGGAAAAAGAATTAGATTAAAAAAAAAAAAAAAAAGAGAGAGCTAGAAGACAAAGAGTATCTGGTACACATAAAGTTCCTTCCAAGTGGCAAAAAAAATTATCGGTAAATGAGTAAGACTTCCTGAAGAAACCTGCAGATAAGATACCAAGATATTTCCTTGCTAAGAGAGTGGATAACTCAGTTACAAGTCATTGGTTTCTAAAATGGCTATGATCCATCTGCTAAGATCAGGGAATTGCAAGTTTGTGTGTTAGCTCTGGGATTTTTCATATTTGAGTAATAAAGTCTGCGCAAAAAGCCAAGGGCTTGCAGGAGGTTCAAGGACAGCATCAATTACTGTCTTCTCTGACAAGGCATTAGTTTGCAAGGCAGTCTAAAGGTTCTGAGTACTTGCAACTTTGTCACCTAGAAAACAATAGCATCTATGTCTCAGGTGAAATTTAAACTATTATCTTTAATTTAAATTTGCAAACCTGAGTGCTGAAGGGGCTTAGTTCAGTCAGCAGACTCTTCAGGTTCCTTGAATGTTCACTTTAGCCAGCAGCCTCCTCACCTGTCTAGCAGAGCTGTGTAATGCTGTAGCAGAGTGGTCTGCCCACCCTCAGGTCTGGTGGCAGAGGCAGAATTCAGTCTTTCTGTTGACAACAAACAATCCAGACCTGGGTAAGAGTTGCCAAGGAGAGCTCAGCAATTTCTCATTGCTAATCCCAACAGTAGCACTGACTCTGATTAGCTCTCAGAGGAATCCAGCTAAAGATCATGTCCTCCAAGCCGAACAGAAGAAATCATCAACAGGTGAAATAAAATCTCAAGGACAGGGCTATTTTCCAAGTCTATCATGCTGTTGTAGATATACAGACAGATGGATATAACACACTACTGTAGATGTCCATTTTATATTATTTTAATATTTATTTACAAAATGAAATATTTAAAATTCCTGTAACATTAATGATAAAGTTTACTTATAGTAATCTAGAGAAACTTCAAAAATATACAGCAATTTATATGCTCTACAAAAAAAACAAATGCACACAACAGCCATCTACAATTCCCAACCAAATTGCTTCATAAATGGCATATCCTCAAAGTACATATATATTCCATTTGAAGATTTCTTTTCCCTTTTTAAAAATAAATATTAAAATTTGTGTTATATTATACTTTTTATCAGAAACAAATGAATTTCTATATAAAATTATGAACAGCATGAAGCTGTGAAACTTGAGGGGGGGGGGGTGTTGAGCCTTTAGAAAAGGACTCTAAGGAGAGATTTTACTGCTATCTATAGCTACCTAACAGGAGAAGACAAAGAAACATAGCGAAGACAAAGCCAAACTCTTCTCAAGGATGCACAGTGGTAACACAAAAGGACACATACACACTTTACAATAAAGGACATTCTCACTGACTATAAGGGGGTGGAAAAATTGCCTGAAGAAGGGTCATGCAGTGACAGAAGTGCCTTCGGTAGCCATAGAAATTGGGATCTCTGTCCTTGGAGATGCTCAAAATCCAACCAATACTCTGAGCAATGTGATCTAGTTGGTCCTGCTTTGAGAAGCAGTTGGATCAGGTTGCCTCCAGAGATTCATTTAAACCTAAAATAGTTCTGATTCTATGATTCTGTGAGGAGACTAAAAGGGATTTGTAGGAAAAAGGCTGTTCAAAGAGCCTGATCTTTTGTGATATCTCAAAAGACTTCATGTAAAATTACAGCAGTTTACTGCTGCTAATATCCTTCTGCATCTAATATAATAGAAATATGCACCTCTATTGCATAAATCATACATGACAGAACATTAAGACTTTAAATAATATAGTGAACATCAGAGATCATGCAGGAAAGTCATCCTTTAGGCTGTTAATAATAAGAATCAAAACCACAGTGTGCATCCTCCCACTAATTCCATTTGATTAGACATGTCATAAGCATAAGTGGGCCTTTTGAGCCACGAGAAGGGAAAGGACCCCACTTTGCACAGCTCTTCCTAGCACTGGTGAATTAAGCAGTTTAAAGAGAAAAATGACATGGTTTCACAATTTCCCAAATGATGGCCAACACCCAAGACTGACATGGAGCCTTTGCAGCTGAAAGCTGGTGTGTTAAAAATGAGTTAAAGGACAGGACTTTATAAGAAAGGAGATAAAAGAGGTTTAAAGTTATTTGAGCATCAGTTCCAGAAAAGAACATGAAATATATATTTGCCCATAGTTTACAATTTCACCTCTGCTTTATCCATCTTTCAAGACATATACTCCAACCTTAAGTGTCTTGGCCCTGCACAAAGGGCTTGAACGCCGCTGAGTCTGGCTGTGGTCCCACCTTGCCACCATGGAGGTCCATGCTCAAGGCCCTACTCCCCTCTTTAGTTTGCAGGTTTGGAGAAGTAAATACAGCTGTTCTAAATGTCAGCATTGTTAACTATTTCATTCCTGTTCAAGACAGAGATTGTGGTGTTTCACAGATGTCTGCCAGCAAGCCAAAAGTCACTGTTGTCAAAACCACAAGGTTCAAACCCTGCCAGTGCAGTGGGATTTCTTTAGCACAACACCCACTTCTCCTAATATCAGCAAACCTAAAGTCTGGCACTGTGACCTCATCAGAACAATGCAAAATCAGTTTATTCAAATGGAAAACAGATTCTCAGAGATCAAGTATCGTAGCTGTAACTCCACATTTTATATTTATGAAACCCTTGTATCATAAAATTCTAAAATGAGACACAATTCTCAATCTGCCACATCGAAAGTGTGACTGCTTTCTAAACTGTTGATGAGGAAACCTCATCTGAGCACAAGGAACCTGGCTTAAGAGTTGCAGGGCTCTTATTTTCACTGTCACGAGTGCTCAAACGATATGTGCCGAAATGAAACTAAAAGATCAAAGAAGTAAGTTTCACAGCAAAATCTGAAAGACAGAATTCCAGTCCTGTGCAATACACAAAGTGTCTGGGAAAGTTGCATCTCCAACATAAACAGCTCCAGCACAAAGGAGCAGAAACACAGTGGATGATGCTAACTTACTGTTTCAACAACCACTGTCAGTGCAACCACTGCAGCAATTAGGAAAGAACTTGCTAGGCCTAGAAATAAAAAGACTTCTAACATCCTATTTCTGATGAGACATTTTTCTATTTGAGACTTCAAAGATGCTGAGAAATTTGGCTTCCATAGCAAGTGGGCAGCACTGTGAAAGCAAACAGATGGGAGTGGCGCTTATCTTATGAAAAAGAGGAAAGCATCTTTACACCCTGATTTATTACATTACTGAAATTGGTGTGAAGAACTAACAAAATTGTATGATTTTTGATCTATGAAAAGGAATGATGATGTCGTCTGAAGGGTCTGAAAGCTACTTGAAATAAACTAATTAAGAATATAAAGAAAGAAGAGTGAGTGATTTTACTGAAGTTCTAGGTGCCCACACTATACTAATTGGAAACAAACTGGAGAAGCCAGATAGGTAAAGAAACTATTATTTAATTGAAGTAACAGAGACTTGGAAAACCCATGGGGTAAAGTACAAATATAAGGAGGTACTGCTTTTTTAAAAGGATTGGCAGTGGGAAAAGGGTACTGCAATGTACATCAAGAATACATAGAATTACTGTAGTTTTAGGACATAAGGAAATTCAGATCTTGGGGAAACTTCTGTGTAATGATTACAAAGTTAGAGATGAAAAAATCAGGAGCATTCCCATGATGGGGATCTATTGCAAACCACCAAGCCAGGGAGATCAGGGAGAAAAGATTTGTCAAAACAGCTGCCAGAAACATCCAGAGTACAGAATTGGAATAGTGTGTATTTTAACTACTCCCACATCTGGGAGTAGTTGAAAAAGAAATACATCAGGACATTTTGTTCTGCAAAAATTCAGACTAAACTGAAGTCAGCTTTTTATAGAGAAGGTAAAGAGTGCAGCTAGTGAAGGGAGGAGGGGAATACAATGGTTCTTCTAATGTCACTGTAAAATAACAGAGTTCATAATCCTGAGGATGCAAAACCACAAAACAGCAAAGCATTTTTCAACAGCAGGCCTAAATAAATTATTAATGTACTAACATGGCTGCAGTCTAGTTGAAGAAACACTCAGAAAACAATTGCTTCAATCAGAACAGATCAGCATATTGTGTACGGCTCCACAGGGCTGTGTTTCAGGTCCAATGCCATTCAATATTTATATCTATGGCTTCAACAGTGAAATAGAAGTTAACATTTACGAAATTCACAGATGATACTGAGCTCCAAGAGACTGCAAGTACCTGCAAGCAGGATTAAAATTCAGAATGTCATGGGTAAATTGGAGAGATGGAATGGGATTCAAGTCCATATTGTACAAAAATTATTTTTACAGTTAACGGATGACAAGTCAATACAGTCATTGGTGTTTGGGGACTTTAATGAGACTCTTCATCCAACCCTCACTAAGGCATGCCCAATTGGCCAGGCTCCATTGACTAGATTGGGAATTTAGTGACACAGTTAACATACAATGTACTTTTAGGCACCTACACTCAAATGTTTACAACCTGATGCTTGATCCAATCTACAATTTGAGGGCAGCATAGGAGTAAATTAGTAGCAACACATGCAAGATACTTGGGTACCTTCATAATTAACTGTATAATGAATTGCATAACTAATGAACTGTATAAATGCAGGAGGAACCACCACTTTTTCAGTTGCCTTTCTGTAGGAGAGGATCTCAAGTAAAGAATACCTATCTTACTGTTGCATAAATATAAAATATCATTACAAAATTACGGCATTAGTGAAGTAATCCTCTCTGAACAGAGCTGTCTTCAGTTCAGTTTGAGGCATCACACTCCCACAAAGATACAGAACAAGTGCAGAGAAAGATTTCTAGAAAATGTAACCTGGGAGGAAATACGGAAAAAATGAGTATTGTTTAATGTACGAAACAAGACATGAAAAAGGAACTCTCTAAGTTGCTATATACCTAACTGGCTGCTGAAAATAGGAGACATCAACGAAAGACAGGGTGAAAGGTAATATGTTCAAAATGCAGCAAGGAAGATTTTTATTTTATAACTGTAAGAACAATGCCACACTGTAATAGAGTGTTTTTAAGAACAAACCAGAGATCTGACAGAATATAACTGATCCTGGCTTGGGATGCCAGGATACCCTAGAAGACCTCTGAAATTTCTTTTCTATGAGTGCTCTCAAGGATTAACAAGAGTCAGTTACTCATCCCTAGGTCAGATGCACAATCACATGTGCCAGTGATGCTCAGTAATTCCCAGGGCCAGTTTGCAGAGGAACAGATGCTAGATTGATTTTTTTTTTCCCCAGCAATTCATAAGGGTTAGAACTTGTGGTTGACACACAGTGATCACCACATCTCCTCTCAGTGTCCCAACACAGACCTCCAGAACCCTTAGTAATAGCAAAGGAGATGGGTGGAGCTCCACTGAGCTCAATTATGCCTTCTTGCAAAGATAGAGAGGAAACATGTACTGCTCAAAACTATCACAGTATACGCCAAGTTGGAAGGGACCCACAAGGATACTTGAGTCCAACTCTTAATCCTGCACAGGACCATCCCCAAGAGTCACATCACGTGCCTGAGAATATTGTCCAGATGCTTCTTGAACTCTGTCAGGCTTGGTACTGTGACCACTTCCATGGGGAGCCTGTTCCAGTGCCCAACCAACTTCTTCATGAAAACCCTTTTTCTAATATCCAACCTAAACCTCCCCTGACACAACTTCACACCATTGCCTTGGTTTCTGACACTGGTCACCACAGAGAAGAGATCAGTGTCTGCTCCTCTTCCTCTCCTCACAAGGAAGCTGTATACCCATGTGGCAGGTCTTTTTGTCTTACACGAGTAACTCTGAAGAGAGACCATAACAATTTACAGTGAGATCCTGGACCATATACCCTGTTGATGCAGGTTCTTCATCAAAGCTGCTGTGATTCAATAATCTAACTCCCCTTATCTTAAGGCAGACACTGTCATTAATTCAGTGGTAATTGTTATCTCTCAAATATCTTTTATTAGAGAGAAGCATAGGAAAGACTGAAATATCAAAATTTAATTAAAAAATTACAAATATGACACTTTACCATGGCCTTCATAGTTCAATATTATGCTCTGTTGCAGTCAGGTGATTTATGTGAGACAGGCAAGAGGAGAGAAAACCCTTTCAGAATCCCCACAATAACCACACCATATTGACCACAAAAGCTGTCAAAAGACAAGTTTGCCCGAGTGTTTTCATCATTACTAATATACTTAACAAAAAAAAAAAAAAAATTGCAAATGAACTTTTTTGCAATATCCGCTATATATACGTTAAACTTTACTGCATGTGTCCACATTATGCTTTCATGGGCAATAAAATTTTCAGAAAGGAATCCAGTTCAACTAGCCAGAGTTGCTATATTTGACAAATACCTGCCCTGAAGTAAAACAGTAGAACAAACTCACCTATTTAATAGTAGAGAATGCAAATGTCACTATAAAAATTTTACCTATTCCTAAAGCCAGGGGCAATTCTGCAGCAGGAAATACCATCTTAAATAATGTTTTTAAAAGATGGTATATTGTACACAAACTTCTTTGAGAAAAACATCCTAACAAATCTCATCTGGTCCTCATGAGCCCTCTCGGATGCACTTTCAAGAATGTTTGGAAAAAATAATCAGTTAAATTTTCACGCAACAAAGACAGATGACCACATGCTGAAAGATCTTGATCAAACAGAGAGCTGAGGTAACTGAACTTTTTCTCAAACCAACTGTTTATAAAATGCAGGACCTAATAATTTACTCTCTTTTTTCTGTATGAGCAAAAATTCTAAAGGGTCTTCAGAATTTACATTTCAGACTGGCAAACAGGGTCTTCTTCATTGACCTTATTTATTTTAAATTATTCACCACACTTCAAACGCTCCAGGACATTCCTACTCAAGTTAAGTGGCTGAAATTTATACAGCTTCTTATAAAGACATCAAAATGCCTCATAAACTCTCTTCCTCCCCAGGAACATTCTGTCCAACAGCTATATATGTATCTATACATATCTCTCTATCTGTATATAGCCGAGACTTTATTTTCAGTTTTCTTTGAATTAATTCAGTTCATTAACTTCTGAACACCTCACAAAGCCCCTGCAAGCTGCATTAAGTCCTTGCTTAGCCACTTTGATAGAATGCATGCACTAAGGACACAACAGGAGGTCACTGTGTTCAGGTGAATTTCACTACCTTATCATAATGGTCCTTGGCTGTGAAAATGCAAAGAAACATTTCAATCTCAATCCCCTATACAGTGTACTTTCTTCTTCCTTCACCAGTCCCATGTTTCCAAACTGCAGATCTTGAATGATCTCCATGGAGGTCTTGACAAAAGAACATCATTGCAAAAAAAGCTTGCTATCAAGTGGGGAAAGCTTTTAGGTAGCTTCATGAGGGAATGGTGTCTAAATACATAGGTGAGTAAGCAGTGCAGATAAAGGGGAAGTACATGTTGGAGGAGGCCATGCAACAGAGGGCATTCAGACTTCTCAAACAGCTGTACACCACTGCACAAAGCTTGAGCAATAAAACAGGCAGAACAGGAAGTCTGTTTATGATAGCAGAGCTCTAGTGCAATCAGAACCACAGATCTGGGGTAGCATTCAAGAGCACAGCATGGTCATGGATGCAGGCTTTTTGAAAAGGAAAATCAGAAACAAAAGTAAGAGGGAGCTGTGCTTGCTTTCTGTAAAGAAAAGTTCCTCATCTGCCCACTGGTCCAGCATACGAAACCATCTCACCAATGCAGATCAACAAAAGCCTGGCTGATCCGAGTTAGTGTAAGTAATAGTTCTGTTTTGAGCAGGAAACTTGAGTACAAACCTCCAGATGTCCCCTACAGCTAGCATTTCTATGAAACTATGGGGAAACTCAGTCTGTTGATTTTGCCAGCAAAATATATGGATTTTAAGCTTTTTCTACAGTCTTTTGGGTTATGGGGGGGTTTTTTTGGGGGGGAGTTTTGTTTGTTTGTTTTTGGGGGCTTGTTAGGGTTTTTGCTTTAGGGATTTTGTTTGGGTTTTTTATATCTTTGTTTTGTTACTTTTATGTATTGTCCAACCTCTGGAAGCAGGACTGAACCATTCTGGCTGTACTGCAGATAAGTTCAGTCAATGGGCAGGGAGAAGGAGAAATAGGACACTAAGCCACCTGGGGATCCCTGCTTATCCAAACTTGAGGTTAGTCAGACAGAGGGAAAGGTCTGGAAGAAAGCCAGAAATGCCAGTTTTCGTCCACTGATGTTCCCTTAGAGATGGCAAGCTTTCAGCTTTCCTTTCAGACCATATTCAAAGGGCCTTTCCATACTGTTCTGCAATATTGACCAGGGTCCAGCCCTGCACAGCATTCACTAATAATTCAATTCCCTGATACAAAAACTGAGACACAAAGCAAATACTTATAATAAAATAAATGTCTCTCTATAACCCTTCTGATTCAAATATCCTAATTGTTCAACTTCTTTAATTAAAAATTATACTACATTCACCAGTATACTATTAAAGCAGAACTTCTAAAAACAAATAAAAGAATAGCTGCATAAAGAATGTGGAATTTTATGTTCTCTATCAAAGATATGGAGTTTTTTCTACTCACTAACTCAAAAAAGTTATCTTTCACAAATTACCAAGATTTGGTATAAAGTCTGTTTTGGGTTTGGGGTTGTTTTTCAGAAGTTTCATACTTTGATTCTCTTCTTTGGCAAAAATTCCGTTAAAAGCATCCATCACTTAGGATTTTCTCAGTTTATTTAGCTGCTATTTTACAAATTAGAGTACTGAAGTGTATTTACTTCCTTAGCCTAGCCATAATGAACTCTGGGACTACAACTAGTTAATCCTATGCCCCAAGTTATTATTCCGTTTGTCTTTAAATGTCACTTGGAACCTTCTAAACACACAGACATCTCTTAGATTTAACTCTCACACAACAAAAGAAATTCTCTGAGCAACTGAAACAATAATTGGGTGGGATTTTAACATAAATTCTGCTCCAAAAACACTTTTTAGTGTACATTTTAGGTTCTTCTGTACTATTCAAAAGCTTCGTGCCAGTTCACATGAAGTGACAATCTAGATCCCAGAAATTGGTGAAAACTAAAAAAATACAGTGAATTCTAAAGTACTCTTTGTTTTCCTGAACACAGCTGAAGTCTCAGGGGAGGTTGTGCTCTCTTTCCTATTCTTTGAAGTCTTCATCACAGGAATCATTCAAAAGAGGAAAGAACAAGTACTCATTACCTTTAAAAATATATATCCATACATTTACTTAGCTACCAATCTGATTTATTCATAAGTTTTGATCTATGGTTATTTGCAGAACAGGATGATCCAGAGAGATTTTTTTTTCCTTTGGTTCTTGTGGTTGTCTTTTAAAAGAGCTTATTCTCATCTAAAGTATGGCACCCCAACATGTGTGTGATCTTCTGATAGTCATCATTGTTCCCTAAAGTACATGCTACTACTCCAATCAGTTTTCATCAGTCTTCTAAAGGTTTCCCCAAAACTAAATGTTTCCGGCAATAAAACCATCTTTCTTCAAAAATTATCTCAAAATATAATATATCCTAGGTCTTAAGTTATAGATACATGATAAAACATACATGAAACCTTCATGGATATTTTATCCTAAAAGTCATTCTTAATCCAATGAATGCCAAATTTCAAGCGGCTTCTTCCTCTGTCAGCTTCCTATGGGAAACTCACAGCAGCCCTATCCTTAATCTCCTTTCATCCATGCCTTATCTCTGCACAGCATCAGCAAACAGAAATTCCCAGTGGATGCTCCATAAATCTGCCATTTTTGCTCTTGGCCTGCCTTCTCTCCTACTGTCCCCATTAAACTCTCTTCCTCCAGCATTCCCCTTGCAGTCCTTCTCCCTCTTTCTTCGCCATGAGAAGTCTTGCTTAATACCAGAATAGATAAAATAAAGCATTTTACTTTTCTTTATGTCTTCCTTTATGTCAGCTCTCCATATCCTTCTCTAATCATTCTGGACAATATCACTGTTCTGCTTGTCATGCAACATGGATGACATTTTCAAATAAGATATTATCTGAAATCCCAATTGTGTGTCAGTTCAGTGGATTTATTCTACATAACTTCTCTGTTATACAGCTTTTCCTATCCATTCACACAGCTCACATTCCTGGCCAAAAGTCTTCTGAGATCCATCATTACAGGCATCCTCTTCTCTGTATTTGACACACAAAATCATGCCTGTTGCAAAGGTTGTTTTCCTTTGTCATTCACTTTAACCATGTCCTTCCTCTTTGCCTTTGTGCATCTAATATCATTTGTTCTCACTTTTAAAGATTCTTTACTGTTCATCTCACGATTGACATATTTTCTCACTTTTTATGGTGATGTTGGTTTCCACTGTACTAGGTAAACATTTTCAAGCAGCATCCACTAAAATATGCTTATGTTAAGATGTCTCCAAAATAAATTAAAAAAAAAAATGTGCTGAAAACTACTGTTTATCATGCTGGTCAGTACTGTCTCACCATTCCCTTGCACTTCTCCAATCTGCCTGTAGCCATCTGTTACCTCTTAACTCACAGTCCTTTGGTTGCTTTGCCAAATGGCTTGCATACACTTCTGTCTTGTGCCCACACAAAGAGAGGGCCCTCATTCATGATTCAGGTTCCTAGACACTAAGACCAGTAAATAATACAAGTATCCTATGAGAGTTCATACATGGAAATGAGGATTGCTGTGTTTGAGATATCAAGAAGCAACCAGATGTTGAAAGGCAAGTGTTTTTGTTAATGCCCTTCTCAAAGTCAAGTAAACAGTTTTATTGGTGACATGAAAAGAAACACAAGCCTAGTGATCAGACCAGAGCAAGGAAGAGACATAATAGCCATACTATAGCTACGAACAATTTTATAAATATATATACTGTACACATATGCCCACATACATACATATATTTTTGTGGCTACACATACCCATGTAATCTCAGGAAAACAAAACCTAATAAAGCATACTCTCACTTTACGTTTCAGTATGTATCTCCTAAAGATGGCAACACATCTTCAAATATCAGAATGTGCAAAATCATCTATACATTTAGCATCATCTCAGATAAACCTAGTTCCAGCTCAAAAACACACCAGCAGTGATTCACCACTTATGAACCAGCAGAAACTGTAGGGAGGCGAAAGAAATTTATACCACAATTTCATACACGACTAATTTTAAAACATTCTTGGCTGGACTACATCCCATTAATTGCCAACTTGGCAGGTCTTTCTTAAGACAAGTAATTTAATGACTGGTCAAGCACCTTCCAAGAGTTACCAGACCTGATTTTTACCTGCTTGCAAAAGACGAGCAGACAATATGATCTTTAACTTCACCTTACTACCCCAGTTTTAACAATCCTGTCTATATATGCAGGTCTTCTTCCCTCACCGTCAAGCAGCACTGAATATGTCACAGTTTGAGTCCAGGTCACTAAGAGAGAATGACATATGCTACCAATATAAATTACAATTACCTGCAAAAGGGCATGCATGTGTAGTAAAAGACAGCATACACTTAATTGGCTGTGTAAGGCAGTTTAACTCTTTGCTTCATGAAGTAAATTCTCCCTCTGTGACGTACTAGGAAGCCTTCCAATCTTCCCTTGTTCGATCCTCCTAAGTTATTCTACATATAAGACAAGTGTAAAGAAGCAGGCAAAATGGCAAGCTTTTAAGGGAAATGCAAACAGTTTGGAGCATAACGAAAATCAAGACTGAGAATAGGAACAAAATGCTGGCAGGTTTGTGTTCTCCCTGGAGAACATGCAGCACAGATCAAGACTATTTCAAACACTAGGCTAAATCCTGCACTAAAAGCCTTTAATGTTGTAGAGGGTACAGGTCACTTTCTGCCATGGTGTGCACTGCATGCCCACACCTAACACGCGTATGCCCAAATAAACCCCTATGAAATATTTAAAACACTACTCCAAAAATAGATTACCACCACATATAAAGTACCTCTGGCCCGACACATGCATCCTCAGCATTTATAGACATACTCAAACATGCAGGCAGGTCTTTCACTTCCCTATGCTTTACCGGAATCCTGAGAATGCCAGAAGGCAAAGAGCTTTCAGGCATAAAGTGTTTCTGTTTGTTAAATTGTTGCCATGTATTCAGCACTGCTTTTTGGTATAAAGTACATCAGTTACATTTATAAACAGAAAACAGAGATCAACTATATGTATTCTCAAAATTGGCTGATGATATCAAAGTAACAATGTACAGGAATGAGAAGTAGAGCACTGACATTCCATTTGTTTTGAATTAAATTACTTTCCCAATCTCCAAAACTCATTTAGAAAAGTACTCTGCTCCACCAAGTATATATCTAGATATGAAGTAGTTAAACAAAATGGAAAGCATGACATTTAAGATTATTGTCTGGTAAAAATATGACCTTTACAGAACAGTTACATAACAGAAGGTAGTTACTGAACAGAAAAAAAAAAGAAAAATATTTTTAACCATACAATGTCAATGTAATTAATAACACACATTATTAGCACTTACAAAAGAGAAGCAAACAGTTGAATTTTTACATTCACTTTGACATGTTATTTTCTTCAAAGAAGAATCAAAACTGAAGACAAGCTGCATTTAAGAGGAAACATTTCTACTGTTGAAAATGACAGGGAAATTAAGCATGCCAAGAAGAATTTTTGTTTAAAAAAGAAAAAAATCCCGAAGTCAGAGAGAAACCTAAATTCAAATATTAATACTTCAACACAAATACACAACAGCATGCAAGTAGGCAATTGAAAGGTAATGACAAATACTATATCTGACACTCTGTCCTCATCTAACCCTATTATGCCTAAGGACTATAGAATGCGTAATACATAAGATCGCACATTTTCTTGGACACTAATGTAATCACCAAACACAAAAAGAGCTGAAGAGTTTATTTTAAGACCCAATTTTCAACTCCTGTTTTACATTTCCGAGTTTGGCCAAAGCTGCAATGTTGGTTATAACTACTTTTTCTGGCTACAATTTTTAGAGAACAGAATAAAAGAGAAAAGAGAAAAACCACACTGTACACAAGAAAGTAGAAAAATGTAAGTGTTCTTCTGGAATGAGCTGTGGGTTTAGGGACTTTTAACTAACATTGAGTATATTCACAAAACACAGATATACAGAATAGAAAACAATGTGCAAAGATGGATGTAATAGGAGTAAACTTCTGAAAGGCATGCCAATCTACTCAGTAAACATGTGGGACCCAACAGTTTTGGTTTGGAACCCTCAAGACTTCTTATTTTCACTTAAACCACAGAACTATTTCTGTACAGAGTATCATTTGGTATAAAAAGGGACTGAAAGCCTACTGATGAGGACTAAGGAAAACCACATTCTAAGCAGGTAGAAATGTTTGTGGCAGAGACTGAAACTGCCTCTGCCTATTCCTATTCTCTTGCCCACACTCCTGCCATCTGGACTACTGAAGCATCAGGTTGCTCTATTCAAGATCTTTTATAAACCCCCATCTCCAAGGTCTCATGAAAATAGTCAGCTGCTGGCTGAAAAATCTGCTAGAGTGCAATTTCATGTGAAAATCATTCCAGCCAAAAGATAGTCTAAAGTCTCTAATAGGATCTTATCAAATATACTTGAGGTAGTTTGCAACTTGAAGTATATTAGTCACATGCTTGCTGAACTGAGCTTCAAATCATACCATAAATAAAAGAAGAAACATGACCTGTATCTTTGGAATCCTCACAAAAGCAGGCTTGAGCTTTGTT
Organism: Empidonax traillii; assembly: GCF_003031625.1. Taxonomy (NCBI): domain Eukaryota; kingdom Metazoa; phylum Chordata; class Aves; order Passeriformes; family Tyrannidae; genus Empidonax; species Empidonax traillii. The sequence goes on along the minus strand of NW_020955440.1, from coordinate 1,062,799 downwards.
CTTCCCAGAAACAACAAAACAAACATTTTAAAAGTCCCAATTCTCTGTCTATATAAACACATTTCCTCCTGACATTTCACTACAAAGACCCTAGCAAAGGCACGAGGTATCTTTTGTAAGGGATTATGTACACAAGTCTCAAGAATCTCAGGTTTGGGAGGCCAGAAGTGAGAATCTGGGGGTGGTCCTGGGCTTATCTGCTAGGCTTTCTCTCCCATCATCCCTCCTTCTCATGCTCTAGCTGTGGTAGCAGAAACATTTCTAAATAACTGGATCTACACACATGGCTTTCAAGAGCTTCCCACCAAACCTGTAATTATGAATCACATAAGTCAAAGTAGGTAATTCCCCAGATTCCTTCCTAACATTTCATTGAGAGCTTTCTCCTTCTCTTTGTGGATCATAGCAGCGTTTTCAAACTTACACCAACTAATAAGAAAGAAACACTACATTCACCTTCCTTGGCGGACAATAACACACTACATTTGCAAAAAGTCACACAGCTGTGGAGAAACGACAAGATTTTTAGCTTGTCTAGACAAAGAAGCACATGAAGAGAGTGAGATGAACTTTAGCTGGCACGGCCTCTTTTAGGAAACTGCTGGTTCCAGGTTGAGCAAATGTAAAATATCCACAGAGAAACAACAGAGTTGTTTTTGATTCTCCTTTGGAAGCCATATATTGAGGCCAAAATTAATTTGGAATGCTGAGAGGTAAAGGATGGAGATGAATGACATACTGCAGAATAACTGCTTCTAGATATCTGTGATGCTCTAACCTCGAATCTGTCAACAGGGAAAAATGTGTTCCTCTAAAAGCTTTCTACTCTCCTCTCTGGCAGTCACGCCTGGTCAGTAGCTAGCCAGCTTGGTGCTGAAACTGTTCTCCCAAACTGATGACTTGCAGTAAAGAAAATGTCACTGTCACCAGTCACAAAACTGCCAAAACTTGGAGTTCTTACTGAATTGGTGGGGAGAGGACAGGGAGAGGTTTCTGGATTTCTTATTCTATTGAGATTACTGGCATGCTGTGAGACGGTTCTTGTGACTCACCCCTTGAATAATTGTTCTCAAACAAAAGAAGTTTCTCAATAGCATGCTAATCATAATATTATAGAAAGCTTTGTGTTTGAAGGGACCTTAATTGTCATCTAGTTCCAATCTAGTTCCAACTTGCTGCCATAGACTGGGACACCTTCCACTAGACCAGTCCTCAAAATCCCATCCAACCTGGCCTTGCATACTTCCAGGTATGAGGCACTCACATCTTCCCTGGGCAAAACAAACCAGGTTTCCATATCTACACAACACTTATCCTTTTATCATGACAGCTATACTTACAACCCTTCACTTTCAAAATAATTAAATTATCCTTCCAAATTTTAGTAGAACCATTGGCTAGGCATTTGGATACAAGAAAATAAAAACATTTGGATTTTACTTGATATTCACATCTACTCCAGGCAGCCACAGAATGGGATGTGAGCACATCTGCAAAGCTGAGAAGAAAATAGTGCACAATTATAAAATTAGCAGCTGCTGACCAGTAATCAATTCACAATGGCAGTATTTCCTAACCTCATTGATGAACTAGGATATAGAGATACAAGATACTAAAAAAGGTTAAACACAGCAAAAGCAGCTTTGTAAGCAAATAATCAGGGCCTTGTTATGTATGCGCTGTCTAGAAACTTTGCCACAGACTGAAAGAATGGAAATGAAAACTTCTGTTATGAAGCCTGGTTGATTTTCATTACTGTCTGTGTACATCCCTTCTGCAGTAACTTACTAAAAGGGCATTTTATTGTAAGTTGATGGGTAATTTTGTGAAACTGTGGCACTTCAGTCAAAAATAACTCACTAAAGAAACAGCATGAGTAATAATGCCATTTACCACACAAATAAATATGCGCAGATTTTTCCTGTAGTATCTGCCCACACCACAGAATAGCCTGAAGTTTATTCCACATCTATACAGTATTTTCAAACATTGCTCATGATTGTGCTGTATAACAAACGTCTATAAGTGCATCCTTAGGATGGTGAACAGTACTGTCAGGCACCACCATTATTAACTACACAAGTTTAAGTCTTAGAATTTACAACCATTACTAGCTCCAGGCATCAACTATTGAAAATATTGCACATCTGCTGAAAACCTTGAACAGCCACTGACTTCTTATGAAAATTGCTTTGTGGAGACTGCAGGACATGTCTATACAAGTGCTGGATTGCACTCATATACTCACCACTAGCACTGTCTTTCTCTGCACAACTCCACAAGCTGCTCCTGTACACAGATGCCTGCTTGGTACTGCTCCTGTTATTTTCTGTCTCTGCAAGGACAGCTTCTCTTTGCCTCCTCCTTTCTATAGTGGGTCTAGCTGGGATGGAGCTAACACTCCGCAGAATACAACTCACAGTGCTATGCTTTGCATTCATGTCTAGGAGGGTGTTGGTAACCCCTCCACGTGTTGGCTGCTGCTGAGCAGCCCCCACACAGCACCAAGGCTGTCTCTCCAACACCCCCATGGGCTGGTAGGTTGGAGGTGGGCAAGAGGTTGGGAGGGGAGGCAGCCAGGACAGCTGAACCTAACTAAACAGAGGGATATCCCATACCATATGGTGTCAGCAATAAAAGTTAAGAGAAAGAAGTGCATTCATTATTAAGGCGTTTATCTTCTGGAGCAGCTGCTGTATGCATTGGGGTTTCTGCTTCCCCCTGAGTGGCTGGACATTACCTGTTGCTGGGAAGTAGAGAATAAATAATTTTCCTTTTCTTCCATATGCAGACTTTTCTTCCATATGCAGACTTTTCTTCATTAGTCTGCCTTGAACTCAACTAAAAATTTCTTCATCTCATTTTCTCCCCGTTCTGCTGAAGAGGGGACGTAAGAGAGCAACTGGATGGGCGTTTGGGAGCCAGTTTTCCTCTCCTCTGTCTTTACATTGGAGTGTAGAGGCCAAGAAGGTTCCTCCTACAGGCTGCTCCTACAATGCCACCAAGAGATCACCCAACATTTATTCATTGGATCTTCTCCACTTGTCCCAGGGCTATGTCACACATTTTACAGTTGATAATGTTCTCTCCCTTGTGTGCTCTGGATGTCCAGTGTAAAGGCTAAGGAAAAGGGTAAACAGCTGCTGTACTAATGCCAGTTTTTGTGGCAGCACTGATAAAGCACTAAAGCGTTGCTTTTTTAAGCAGTGCTGCAAGACTCATCGCTTTGTCCTCTGTGTTGCACATACTTGGAAATCATCCCAAGCCATGTCCTAACTTTACTTTTTTTTTTTTTTTTTTTTTTTTTACAGACCATTTTAATCCTAGCTTCTTAGTGACAGACAGGTAGGTTAATATCTTGCATATTTTTATGGTAGTACTCAGGCACTACACCAAGAAACAAGGAACTTGTTCAAACAATTCATCAAACACACCAGATACATATATCTACCGGCATACATATATATATTGATTTCTTCTTTCATCAGAGACTATGGAAGTATCAATGTCTGAACACAGGTTGCTTCGAGAGAGCTCCTGCAACCTCGCATGCTGGATTTAGGCCAGGAGTATAACTACTGCTTGTCAATAACAGCATTATTATCTCAGTGTACTCTTTTTAAAAACCCCATCTAATTCTGGAAAATGTTGCCACAAAATAGTAAGCCAGATGATCAAATTTGTTCTGCTTTTTCCCCTTACTTGATGATTCTTCATCAAGTAACTTACTTGATGAGCATAATCACGCTCCTTTGAAAGAAAAAATAGGCAACTGTGGTATCACCAGTCTGACCTGTGAAACAGGAGGGACGAGTGTCTCAGCAGGGTGATGGTTGGGATGCAAAATAAGATTAAAAGAGGAAGTTGCAATGGTTCCTCCCAGGAGAGAATCTGAAATTTGAAAGGAAACATTTATCTCTATGTCAAAATTGCCTTGCACAGATGTGGCACTTGGAGAACACAGAGGGTGGGAAAAGTAGAAGGGCTGCAGAAAACAACCAACCAAAGAAAGTTGTTTTTTCTTTCTGTACAAAAAGTTATCTGCCACTGGGTATTTAAAACAAAATTTTGCAGTCCTCTCCATGAAGTCCTACAGCATTATCATGTAAAAGGGCTTTACTTGCGTAAGTGCCCTTCATCATATCGCTGTATTGTGTTCCTGGCTGCGTATTAGGGTCAATCTGTTCCCCAAAGTGGAGCCAGGGAACACTGTTTTTTTCCATGACACAAAGATCTCATCCTCTGTTTGATGGTGCTTGAGGACCATTGCATCTTTAGTGCTTTTATAGCATTAAGAATATACTAATCTTCACTAGTGCTGCTTTAGAAGAACATTTAAGTTCTTGCCAGCTTCCCAAAGAAAGCAAGTTCTTGGAGAGTACAAAGCCTCTGCTCTGCTCAGGGTGGCTAATATGATTCTATGCTATTCTATTCTATGATAACTGTGCAATTCAAAGTAAACCATTTGCCCCTCTCCAGTGAAAGATCTTTTTTTGCAAGAAATATATCTTCTCCTGCATGAACATGGAATTCCGAGTGGATGTACTGTAGAAATGAAAAATGTCCTTGGTAAACACTTATATTTTGAGAAAAGTCTGTCCAAAAATGCCCCCAATTCCATCTCAACATGTAGAAAATGCTGCTTTTGTGGAAATTACTTAGGGCTCTTTGTAAATCCAGGGCGATGCACAGCAGTTTGCTGTTTATAGTTGTTATTTCTTTCTCTTCCTTCTTCGTCATGGTATTTTTTCCCCCCGTCTCATGTATGGGTATTTCCATTCCCTGAGCTTTATTCAGTCTTCACCTCGATTTTTAATGTTCTTATTTTGTTTCTTCTTCTTTCTTCCCAAACAACACAATTCACCTTTATTTTTTAATGTTTTGCTTCCAGAAACACTCAGAGAGCCTACTAAAAGGCACTCCAACCTCCAACCTATTTGTAAAAAGGAAGCAACATCACTATTAAGTCTCTGTTGAAATTAATAAAGCTTCCCTAGGGGCAAAAGGAGTTGGGGGCGGGGAATCACCTTTTCAGAAGAAAATTTTCAGTAATTAGTAACAAAGTTTAATGGGTAATATTATAATTTAATAGTTACACCAGATAGCTATTAAAATACATTATCATATATTAAAACATTTTATTAGGTAGTGCAATTTGCTAACCCAAAAAAAAGCTGATCACTACAGATGAACCATCAAATTCAAGCAGCAAGATTTTGTTGCTCTGCTGCTGCTGTCAGCTGTGGATAGAAGGGGCATCAGCTGTAAAATAGACCCCACACAACATCTTTCAAACTGTCAAATTCATGACACCAGAAGACCTTGCTTCCCTCTAACATTTTTCCTATTAGTTCAGTTAAAAAACCCCACACCCTCACTATTAGTAAGCCACACTCCGGAAATAACAAATTTCAGAGGCAAGTCAGGGTCTGTGCACTTACTGCTCAGAAACTCATATTCATTTCTCTAACTGTGAAAAAAGACTTGTCAAGTTTAGCAGAATTGCCTCGGTGCTTAAAATATCTGCATATGTGGTTATAGATCTAAACTGTGTAGGGTTTTCAGGATGAACAAAACTGATGTACAGCATATCTTTTCTACATTTATTTAATGTTCTGACTTCCCAGGAAAACTGCTAAGTGAAATGACAAAGTCCAAACTCCAGTTGGAACAAATTCACCATATAAAGTGATACAAATGATTAAAATAAAACAGTTCAATTAAGGGTATATGAAGTAGCAAACACATAAAAACAAATGAGGAAAGAATTGCCCTGGAAACAAAGCTATTTCAGTTACAGTGTATTCTGATCTCTTTATGATGAATATACATTGTAAATGAAAAAAATAACTTGTACAATGACAGCTAGAGAAAGTTATATCAAAGGATTTGTACAAAGTGATCAAACCCATGTTAATATAACAGCACAGTTTTTGTTAATATAAAAAAAAGCTTCATTAAAGTAATAATACCCCAACTGCAATTAACTAGAGATTTTTTTGAAATTTAAAGTGAATATTAAATAGTCTTCTACTAAAACAATAAACATATATTTGTATATTCTGTACACAAACCTGAAAGCCTACTTCAAGGTCTAATTCCTATTCATTTTCTAGTATTCAGAACAGTTCATTCTAGATCAAACCCAAGATGGCAAAAGCTGTCGACTGGCATATTTTAACTAAGTTTGTGGTACTTTAAATTTGATCCTATGCCTCTTGGTTCATACCTCTACGCTTGGGCTACCTACCACTTGCAAAAAGTGGCCAGAGATAGCTTTTCTTCACTACTACCTGGCAGAATTTCATCTGCTCCACTCAAATCAGAGCTGACCACCACAATCCATCCCACTGTCACTTCCATAACATTTCCTACAATGGAAGCTACAGTTTGTAAAGCATGCAGCCGTATGTCTTCAATTTTGAGCTAGCGGATATGGAGTGAGTAAAAATATATGTATTATATAATATATATATATATAAAATCACTTTTGTGTTGCATGCTGAAAAATTCTTCTGTAACTAGTAGAGAATTAGGATCTGACTGTCCTATAATAAACTGCCTTCACACTTCACTAAAGCCAGTGTTAATCACACTGATAAAACAACTCAAAATACATAACCTCAAGCTGTTAAGTTTGGGCACTTCTACTGAAGACAACTAGAAAATCTTACAAAATTTCCTTCTTTAAAAAACAACACAAGGTACTTATTTGCCATAACTGAAGGCAC
>NW_020955440.1:916347-1056019 GCF_003031625.1 Empidonax traillii | reverse complement strand
TGGAAAGTGGAGGGAAAGGGTGAGAGAAGGCAGAAAGAAACTCCCTCTCTCTTTGCCAGGCCCTCTCCTTGTTTTAACAAATGAGCTATTAGCATCTCCAAATTATCTGGCCCGAGCTACAGCCAGCTCCCTTTTATCCAAACTGAGGTTCCAGCCAAACATTAGGAAATTAGCAGCTGGGTCCAGCACTAGGGCAGCAGGCCTGCATATCATCAGCACCACGACATCAATGAGTCCCAAGCTGCACTCTCCTTTACCACCTTTGTCCATATATTAACTGCCATGGAAAGGAGCCTACTTGCCTAAACCATTCACTACAAAGCCTGGAGACAAATTCTTACCCACTAGGATTTCTCTGAATGAACGGGAAAGCAGAAAGAAATACGAGTTTCTTAACTACAATTCTAGGTACACTTACAAGAACTGTACAAGCATATTTAAGGAGAGTTCTACATTACCCCTTGAATTACTGTGAATATTAGCCTGGTGTTTTCTAAGAGAAGTCCACAAAATAGGCAAGAAGGGCCTCCACAGCTGCACTGTGCAAAGGTGTGAACTTGACTAACAGAGAATAAAGAAACAAAACTTCCCAAATACTGACAAATCTCTCACTATCACTTCTTTAACATCTTTGTCACAGAAAGTATAGACAGGTCAATTAACTCTAATGGTACATCAGTTTACCTGTTGATTAAATGATGGCAATAACCAAGAAGGCATGTAAGAAATTATTTTTCCGAAGACCAAAAAACCAAATATTAAAGTAGATGTTTTTAAGCTTCTTAAGCTTCTGCTCACTTAGACAGCCTCTTAGTTAGATGTCCTGGTAAGACCTCATAGATGTTAAATGTGGTGACTTGGAGGAAAAAAAATGGACATATTCATACACAATGCAGTATTCGAACTGAAAATTTCAGATTTTTAACTTACGAGTCAAGATTACTTAACTGTAAAGTGGTATACCTTTTATGACACTGCAGAGTACATAAGACCCACGGCAAAAGAAGTCCTCACATTAAAAACAAGCAGATTAGCATAGTAAGAGGGGAAAGCAAAGCTGCAGGAACATTTGGGAAGCTTTTAATTTTTTTTCTTTAAAGCATTTCAGTTCCTCCAGCCAAAGTAAACACATCACAGATTAGTTCTCAGAAGTGCTCTCAGCCAAAAAGTAAGTTATTGTAATATGAGGAGTGATACTGGGAGCTAAGCTAAGCTTTAAAAGCCTCCGTGGCATATAACAGATGTGGAGGACTCAGAATACAGACTGCAACAAGTACATGTTAAAGTTTTCAGACCTAATAAACACTTTTAAAATACAGTGAGTTAGCTAGAATACCACGAATGCACACTCCTCTTATTCCCATTGTGGAATTAAGGAAGTATGATGCCAGTTTTCAGTCATACCATTCCTGTAATAGAAAAGGCCCTTCACAAACCAAAGGCCCCTTGACTCCATTCAACTTCCCTTGTTGCTGAAACGACATGGAAATGTGGCATGTCAGCATCCTGGGATACTCACCACTAACATCTGCGAATGATGAAGAAATTAAAAGTCCCAGACATTCAAAAAATGTATCTTCTTTACAAAAAGATTTACTGGAGGGGAAAACTGGAAAAAGCTCTCAAATTCATTTTAATTTGGAGCTCAATTTTATATTTAATTTCTTGAAATTGATTCTTCAAGAGATTTTCCAATTCTGCATCTTAACAATGTACCAGAATTGTTGAGGACTACACCAATATCCAACCACCAGAAATCAAACAACAAAGAAAAATACACAGGTGAAGCAGTTAAAAAAATAACCTGTCTATTGAAGTTAAGAGAACCTCTTTTTAGATGTTGCATCCTCATAAAATTGTTAATTGGAAAAGACTCTAAAATCATAAAATCCAATCATCAACCTCATACCATGTTAGCACTTAACCATGCCCCTAAATGCCACATCTACACATCTTTTAAATACTTCCAGGAATGGTGAGTCCACTTCCCTGGGCAGCCTGTTCCAATGCTTGACAACCCTTTCACTGAAGAAATTTTTCCTAATATCTGATCTAGACCTCCCCTGCACAACTGGAGCCTGTTTCCTGTTGTCCTATCTATTATTACTTGAGAGAAGAGAACAATTCCCACCTAACTACGCCCTCCTTTCAGGTAGTTGTAGAGAGCAATAAGGTCCCCCTTGAGCCTCCTTTTCCCTAGGCTAAACAACAAAACCAAGATGATGGGTTGAATTATGCCCCAGGTATAACTGCATGCTGTAAACAAGCAGAAAGTCTGTCCCTGCATTCAGAATACAGAAGGCTATTATTTTCTACTGGTAAAGGAAGCAGCATGATGCACAGCCTCGTAGTAGGATGATACAAACCCCAAAATGCATACCTAGCTGCCTATATTCATCAAAGAGTTCTGGACCAGCAGTGTTTGTTTTCTGACCAATTTATCTTTCCTTATGATTTTCTCTAATGAACTCTAAATAACTTTGAATTGATTTAATGCCTGCTAGCAAATACAACAGAGTCCAGACACTTTAGAGGAAAGAGCTAAGAGAGAGTCTGAATGTGGGGACACAAGTTGCTTGGAATCTGTCTCAGGAAGGTCACCGAGGGACACTGGGCCCTACAAACATTACTAATTTGCAGTTAAGCAACTTCCAGTTCCCATACCTGATACTACTTAGTAGGAATAGAAAAATAGTCAAGAAGCATGAAAGACCACACTCTGATCACACACCTGTAGCATTATGCACTAAAGTAATGTTTATTCCATGTTTTATGTAGTGAATATACAAATTATTGTTAATCATATATAAGTATTGCCAGCACCTTTATAGTTAGTGAATAATATTCAACAAAATATTAGTAGAAAAATGATAGAAAGTTTAATTTTCTTAACTTACAATAAAGTTGCTAATAAGCTTCTTTCAAAATATCCCAACTCAACACAACAGGAAACATAGGAACAGTAGTTATTTCAGTTATACCTAAATTCTGAACTGTACACCAAGAAAAGGCACCCTTTGTTACTTCATGTATTCCCCTCTGAGTGCTCTCAAAGGTGCACTTTAAAAGGTAAGTGACCTCTTTGCATTGCAATGAATCAGTGACATGACTTTCCTCCTTCTTCCTCAAAATACAATCATCATTTTTCCAATGGAGTTGAGCAGACCTAAAGCACATTAACCCAAGCATATCATTCTTCAGCCTTAAAAGTCAACCCCCAAAGCTGTCTAGCAAGTTTACAGTGAAGCAGTTACTTCACTGCTCAGGTCTCAGTTGTCTTTTGCACTCAGAGACTGTCAGAAAGCATGAATTACATAAAGCCACTACCTTTTCTTGCTTGCTTCTGCTTGCAATAGGCCCTGGATGGTCAGCATTTCTTCTTGATTTTCACCTGTTCCTTTGCCAACACAGCTGAAGGTCAATCATTAGCCATCACAGTTTTATAGGTAGTCAGTGGGGTTTTTTTCAAATTACTGCACAACATTATATAGATGGCGGAGACAGGATGTAGAGAATATCAAAGAGATTCCACCTAATTCCGAGATGAAGGACTCAAACTGAGAATGTAATCATCCTAGATTAATTATCTAGTCAGTGCAGAGAAACAGGAATCTTTAGATGATGCTGGCCATGCTAAGACCAACATCTGTACCTATAGACCTATAAAGGTATCTGCCTCTCTTCCATAAAGGAAACTTGGGAGACATACATTTCTAGAATAGACAGCCCTGTTAAACACTTCAAAAGTTACCTGGGATGAAATGAGATTACACTAACTCCTCATTTTCTCAGCAACATCAAAGACATCAAGGGATCTAGGACTCATAACAGTTTTGGTCATATAGTTTACTAGACATCTTAGAGACTGACGCATATGACAAGTTAAAAAATATCCCAAACAACCAAGAAAAATAAGAAGGCTGTGATGACATCCTCACACACAGAGGCTCTCAATAAATACGCTGCCTCTTTTGCTACCTCCTGTAGTTCCAAGAAATGGCAGTCTAGATTTTCATGCCCTGTTGGCTATGCTGTATGTGGCAGAAATACAAGCAGATGATTGATGGGGTTTGCACGATGAAAAGCCCTGGTCGTTGGCAAATGTACACTTGAAAAAGGATTCCAGATCTCTGAGCCACCAAAGGAACTAACAGAGTCTCTAAAACCATTTGTTTCAGATTTATATTTAGTGTATGACAAACACAACTCTCCATCTACCTGCTTTTTATTACAAGAATAGTTTTGGTTTACAGAAAGTATTTATTCTAATTCTTAGTAAAGCAGGTATTCAGAACTAGGCAATGTTCATGAGGGATTCCACAGAAAGCTTCCACAGAGCATAAGGGAGCTAGTGAGCATTGGAGTTTATCCAGAACACCCTCCTGGAAGCACCCAAAGAGTTCATCCTCTTTAAAGGTAAGGGAAGCAGATGGAGCAAGAGACTCCCTTGGCTTAACTGTGAGCTTCAGTCTGCCCAAAACCACTTCTGAGTATGCTTTAAAGAAAGAGAAGTGTACCAGAGATGGACAAGTGGACAAATACCAGCTGAGAACTATGAGGGCAGTGTCAGGGTATGCAAAAATACAGGTAGAAAAGTAACAGCTCAGCTCAAAGGGAAATGGGCCAGAGATTTAAAAAACTACAAGAAAGGGCCTCTTCAGGTAAAGAAGAAACAAACATCAGAAAGCAAAGGGAAATATTGACCCACTGTTAAATAAGAAAGATGAATTAGTCACCAACAACGCTGACAAGGCACAGGTTCTCAATGTTCTTCACCTCTGTCTTCCATTGGGCCTCAGGCCTTGGAAACAAAAATCCAGGTTGATGCAAACACAGAGCCACTGTCAGTGAAGGAAGAATTGCTTTGTGAACAGGAACTTGACCCTAAAAATCAATGGGCCCTGACAATATTTACCTAAGGGTGCTAAGAGAGCTTGCTGATGTCATTGCAAGGCTGTTCTCCACAATTTTTAAGAAATCGTGGCAATTTCTTAATCAGGAAACATCCCAGAAAACTGGAAGAAGGCTAATGTCACCCCTATCTTTGAAAAGGACTTAAAGGAGTATCCAGGAAATTGTGGGCTCATTGGTCTTACTTCATTCCCTGGGAAAGTTATAAACCAAATCCTTCCAGGAGCTATCACAAGTCAGATGAAGCACATTATTGGGGAAAGTCAGTATGGATTCACCAAGGACAACACATTCTTGAGAAACCTGATCGCATTCTGTGACAAAGTAATCTGCCCAGCTGATGTGGGGTGAGCAATGGATATTGTCTACCTGGATTTTTCCAAGGCTTTCTGTGCAGTTTCCCACAGTTTCCTCCTCCATAAACTGATGCACTGAGGTCTAAACGAGTGATCTGTGCAGTGGGTGGGGAACTGCCTGACAGGCAGAATTCAGAGCTTGGTGGTAAATAGCTCCTTTCCAAACTGTCAACCTGTCACAAGTGGGGTCTCCAAGGGATCAATGCTGGACCTAACACTGTTTTATATCCTAATAATTGATCTGGGATCATTTTTGGTTCCTGCTAAGCAAAATAGATGTGGCCAGGCTGGAGAGGGCCCAGAGAAGGATCACAAAGAAAACGAAGGGATTGGGAACCCTGGCACAAGGAGAAAGGCTGAGAAAACTGCCTTTCTCGAAGCTTTGTTCAGCCTCAAAGAAGGAAGGCATAGGGGAGACTTTATCACCATATTACAGTATTTAAAAGTGGCTACAAAGATGATGGAGATTCCTTTTACAATGACTCACACGGAAAAGACAAGGGGTAATGGGTGCAAGTTACTCCCAGGGATATTACAATTGGACACAAGAGGAACATTTTTCACAATGAAAACAATCAGCTATTGGAATAATTTCACTTGGGAAGTGGTGGATTCCCAAACATTAGACACTTCTAAGATTGAGCTAGACAGGGTGCTGGGCCATTTTGTCCAGACTGTGCTTTGGCCACAAAAGGTTTGTTGGATCAGATGACCCTTGCGGTCCCTTTCAACCTGCTATTCTATGATGAATAAAGGAGTATTGATTTTCAATCTTTGTCATTCAAAACAGAATTTGCAGTAAAATTCCTTACCTTTCTCTATGGGAATTGATCTGAATTGGACAATATATTTTCACATATTTTCAGGAAGTTTGGATAGAGTTTCCCAGATGACTGCATTCAGGTCCCAACACACTCCACCAGGGTGTCCCTGAGCAGCCTTTAGTGGAAAGGTGTAAAGACCTTCCCCGGTTCTTCGTTCGCGAAGACTGGCCATTATTATTATTAGTGGACAGTCCTTGCTCTTTACCTGATCCATGTGGCACCTGTGTTTTGGGTAGCCATCCCACTCTTTATTTCTTCAAAGAAATGTGATCTCAGAATGAAAAGACACCAAAAACACCATGCTAGATAACTCATAGTCTTTCCCAGGACTATGTTCTTACAAACATACAGGATTTATAGTTCAGAGCTAGCACAATCAGTTTTACCTTCCCTTGACTTATATTCCTCTGCTTCCCTTTCCTACAGTATGTTTACAACACTGAAACGAGAAACTTAACAGGAATATGGGGTTGTTTTTTCCCCATATGACTCCTCTACTGAATCATATCACGTTGCCCTATAACCCATATGGGACATTTCCTTCCTTCTAGGACAACTAGTTAAGCAAAGCAAAGTTCTTTCATGCAGAAGTCAGCCTAGCTTCCTGAAGCTCAGTAAGTTCCCCAGGGTCTTATTTATAAACTTACTTTGTTCTGCTTCTTGCAAAATAATGGATGTTCCCACTGCTTTCCCTGCAGAGTAATTTGGCTGAAGACTTTTCCTAAGACTCCAGCACTAGTTGTTCCCACTTTGGTGGGCACCATCAAGGGTAATGGTCATCTCTCACTCCTGCTCCAACTCGGGCTCCAACAGCCTGAGGCATCCCATGATAAAGCAACTGAACCAGAATTCATAAACTGAATGCCGAGATTACATAAATACAACAATTTCCAAACCAACTCTCATTTCTTGCTCCAAGAGTTTCTGAAAAATCAAGCATTTTCAGAAGAAAAATTTTCCTTCACTGAGGCAAATAATCCTCTGTGATATTTATACTGACATAGAAGTTTGTACAGCCAAACAAATAAGATTAGAAATCAAACCTTACTCAGAATGATACTCTTATCACAATACAACAGCATTCTGAAGACACAAACTATAGACTTTTTTTCCTCCCTTCGGATGTGTTATTTCTAAGGGCTTGAAAAAGGAACACCAACATTTTTGATGTAAAGAACATTGAAGATTCAGTCAAAACACTTTAAAACTGTCAACAAAATTTTTAAATAGAATGAAGAAAAGTAAGTACTTTACTGCACACAGAGGAAAATACTTGACTACGAAGTTATTGTGAATGCTACTGAGCTTTCCTTGGCTTCTACCAAGTGAAAGGACCTCTTTTCCTTAACCAGAACTAGGGGTGTAGAGGGGCAGAAATTGAGGTTTTGAGGCAGGAATTGAAGAGGTGAAGTCAGGAAAAAGATAATGAAAAAAAACTTTCCCTCTTCTTTCCTTCCTTCACTTCTAAGAACTGAAAATTGCTTTTGTGCAAATGGTTATTTTATATTATGTACTCTTGTTATCACTTTTAAGTCCCCTAGACACAGATCTATGGAAAATGAATACTCAAAGATATATTTGAAAAAATTCTCTCCAAAACAATGACCACAATTATCAAAGACATTTACAGAGAGAAGGATCATAACAAATTGAGATAACTCCCTCATTCATATCATTTAAGGGAATGATGCCACACAGAGCCCACAGAAGTGAAGTTTCACTATACATCTCTTTTCTGTGACTGTAATGACAACCCAGAGGAGTGTGTTGATCCTGCATGTGTTCTTATCTTGATCTTATTATTTCTGAACTGGACGCTCAAATACAGGAAAAAAAAAAGAAAAAAAAAAAAAAAAAAAAAAAAAAAAAAAAAAAAAAAAAAAAAAAAAAAAAAAAAAAAAAAAAAAAAAAAAAAAAAAAAAAAAAAAAAAAAAAAAAAAAAAAAAAAACAACACCAACCTGTGCCATAAACAGAAAGACAGAAACATCGGACAAAGTTTCATAAACTAAATAACAAATCTAAAGAGAGCTTTGCTATTCCACTATCCCCAAATAAGTTTTTTGCAAAAAAACGCTATCTATTCTAGAACCTGGGACTGTATTCTGACTCAAATACACAAAAATGGCAGCAGGAAATGTTATCACACAAAATTAAATATAATCTATCTTGAAAACAGTAAACCTGTTCTCATTAGATACACAGAATGAACATTTTAGAACCTTTCATTGCGGAATATTTGGAACCGTCAGACCAGCTGACAGTTCCTCAAAGACCAACTGCTTCTGCAACCACAACAGACTCATCCTCTGCCAGAAGCTCAGGCTTGGCTTTAAGAAGTTTCACAGCTATTCTGAATTTGATCACTCTTTGCAAAGAACAGTCTGATGGTTCACCTACAGCAAAGAAGTTCTTGCTACATCTTTTCTCATTATACCAGATCCTGACCTAGTTTTTCTTGTTTCAAAACAGAACCAAAGCACATCTAATGCTCGCTGTAATAGAAGTTCTCATCAGTTAATCTATTTCAGGTCCTCTTACAGTTCCCTGAAGTCAGGTTCTAGCTTACGCAGGTTAATTATATTACGTAGTATTTTGTGTATGAATACTAATGTTTGTTAGGGGTTCCAATACAAGATTACAGATAGATTAAAAAAATATGGAATTATTTCACATACTTAATGGCATCCACTGTAAAAAACACAGATACTGTTGCAGTCAAAGTGATTGCTTTGCCAGAAGATTACAGACCAAACTGAAATTGAAATTCTTGCCTGAAGAATGGAGGAAAGTGCACGCACATGCACACACAAACCCTGCCTTTTGTTTTCCTTCCACCTGAGCCCCCATTGCTATTAAGTGCCCAAGCATTTGTAGGGATGATCACTAACAAGGTGTCTCAGATTTCGTAAGGCAGAACACATGCCTTTGCACAGAAAGGCCAGAAACCAAGCAATAAGCTTTCGTAATTTCTCTTTTCATTTACAAATGGAAGCAGATATGATAACAAATACACATTTCAGAAAGCTTGAATGTGCTGTTATATCAGAATACTATGGGATATCAAACATTTCCCTTTCCACCTCAGATTACATAGAAATACCAATACTCAGTTTCCCACATAAATGGCCTGCTTCCTTTTTCCTTTTCTCTTTTTTTTTTAAAGCTTGATTTTTTTTTTTTATTCTTTGTGGTTTTTTTCTTTTTTGTTTGTTTGTTTGTTTGTTTTATCTTAACTGTTTCCTCACAGTGTTCTCTTTATGCTGGGATACATTGGGGATCTTTTGGCCTTGCCAGGATGGTGCAAAGATTATCTCTCTGAATACTTCCTGGCGGGGAACTGAAGCAAAGGAGAGTAAATTGTTCCATGACAAAGTGCAAAGGGGACTTTAGAATGGACTAGACACACAGCTGGCAATCAAATGACAGATGGTAAAACCAAGGCCATTGCATTGGTAATTTTCATTTTTGACTCCTTGCTTATGCACTAGTGTAGCAACAACCACCTCCACCTCATACCACGAGATAAGGACATATTACAACAATTTCTGATTGGGGGAAGCAAGGTAAAAGTTCTCACTTAAGCTAAGTCAGGCCTTTTTCTTCTTTTGTTTTTTTTCCCCACAAGGAACACACTGAAAAGCCTTTCTTGTCACTTTCTGTAACAGCAAGGCTTTCATTAGCAGGCAGTTCTCACTAAGTGCTTGCAGAGATGGTGAATGCATAGCTCACCTTGATATGGGCAACCCCCTTTGGGGTGTCCTTGTGTGACAGCTACAGACACTGTACACTTCAGGATCCTGTCTCCACACACCAAACAAAAACTCACTCATGTTCTTCAGAATTTGAGCTGTCATATTCTTCACCATGACAGTGGTGAGACACTGGAATCAGGTGAATGTTCCATTTCTGAAAGTGTTCAAGGCTGGATGGGGCTTTGAGCAACGTGGTCTGCCTGTCCATGGCAGGGGGGTTGCAACTAAATGATCTTTAAGGTCCCTTCGAACCCAAAACATTCTATGATTCCATGATTGTCAGGAGAAAATGTTGTAAGTGCAATAACATTTTGAAAGTTGGTTTCATACAGTTAAATTATTAGATTCGAGGGCTTTATATTCATCTTACGGAGATTTTACAAGTCATGTTCTGTTACCTTCTGGTAAGCAAAAGAAAACCCTACCCCTGCCATCTCCCCCAAAAAAGATGAATTTATAAATTTCCAGAAACACTTAGGGGATAAATGCGAGACAAGGCTTGCGTAAATCTTCCTACTACACTTATCACTCTAAATAGGAGATGCTTTTAAAAAATTCCACATTGGTCAGTATTTCTGTAAAACTCACTTTTTTTTTTTTTTTTAGGGAACTGCTTAGTAGCACTTGCTAGTTGAATCTAGTTGGGATTTTTTTCCATCTCTTCCAAAAATGTGAAATAAATACAATCAGATCTAGTCCTGGTCATTATGAAGCTGGAAACAACAGAATAGTTAATGTGTATTAATGCAAGTGTGACAGATATGACTGTTGAGTGATGTCTAGAGGGATTGTTCAGTGTTTATGAAACTGCAAGGAACTTGGCAACAGTCCCTAGTAAGAAAGAAGTCCTTAAATTAATATTGCCCAGTTGCAGAACTCAGGTGACTGAAATCATCTCCGCTTGCAGGCAGCATTGTGCACAGATTGTTCAATTTAGACAATTCTGTATACTCTGGTGTTCCTTTTTCCCCTTTTAACAGGCACACCTTTCTTTAAGCAACCCAAAATGCTGAGCAACGCAAGTCATCAACCAGTTATCACACATGTTGCCCAACAGCAATTTTGAAATTAAGGAAAAGCACTGCAGTTTTGTAATAGATAAAGTGATAGACAAACAGATATTATCAAAGAACTTCAGAACTCACAACTGTTCTCTTCACTTAAGGATTTTTAATGAAGGGGAAAAAAAAAGTAAATAGCTAGTCAGACTTCTGCCTGGCTTGCATGAAGCCATTCAAGTACTCACAATTTATAACAGAAACACCAACAAGCACCTTTAACTACAGCATCACTGCCAAATGCCACCATAATTAGGCTAGAAATGCTGGTCTTTGAGTCATGAATAGGATGTGCTTGGCCTTGTTTTCTATATAGGATCATGCCATCCAAGCGCAGGCAGCAGCATTTATTGAGAAATTCACTGAAAGATAACAACTGATTATAAAAGGAGTTCATGTAAGTTTAGTTAAGAGCAACTTCAGACATTATTTTCAATTACTGAGATAAAATCATGGCTTCTCTCAGGAGGAAAAAAGGAAAGTTGTTTTTCCTATACACTACATAGAGCATATGAAAGCTTTAAGAATAGTCCACATTCACAAACAGTATCAGCTTCTTACTAATATTCTATAGCTCTGCTTTTCCCTCCCTCAAGTCATTCTTCCTATTATTTTCAACATTTTGTTTGATTGATTAATAAAACGCAGGTTTCCTGCTGCAGATAACAGGTCTCAGAATTCCCTTTACATTGAATAGGTTTACCCTGCTCTCAAGAATATTAACTGATAGTTTTATTTTCTTTCACCAAATCTGCAAGGCTCTGGCCAAGCATCAAATTTTTTTCTACCAAACTCCTCATTGGTTTCAGAGACCATGAGGATAACAGCAGGACACATGCACAAAGTTCCAGTCCTCCAGAACGTTCATAAGGATCTGCAGTTAATTAACCAGAAAGTCTCAGTTAACTTACATTAAAAAACAAACAAACAAACAAACAAACCTCAAAACTAAAAACAAAGACAAAACTTTACCAGTTTGTCTTGAAAGGCTGCAGGTCTGGAAGAAAGCATCATCTTCAGCTCCTCTGAAGTCACTATCAAACAGGTTAGTATCCCTATTTAACAAGCTACACGTGCATCCTCCTCTGATGTGAGAGAATACATCTACGCTGTCTACTTTAGACATATAACTCTGCTATGACTTAACCTTGTCATTGTAGGGTTCCTGCACACTGAGCAAATACTCACAACACCTGAAGCCTGCAATTCAGAACCCAAGAGGTTGTACAACACAAACCTAATTCTGTAAGCTCCTAATTTTTGCACTTGTTATGTGCTCAGAGCGAGCCACTATGCTCTCTCCTAAAATTTCAGCACAGCACCACGCTTCGTACACGCTGTACGTATGAAGAGAATCCCTTTGCTATCTCAGCCTTGCTGCCTCATTTCGTTACCTGCACCTCCATGAGTGGGAAAAATAAATCTACCCGCGCATTATGCCTCTTTGGGCAACAGAAAACCTCAGGAGTTCAAGAGCAGAATGTATACAGAAATAAAGAAACTATATTTGTTTTCTCTGGCACAGAAACCTGGAGACATGTCATGGACATATATCAGTCCTCTTAAGATAACTACTCAAGATACTGACGGAGCTGACAATGCAATCTTGTCACTCTCCCATCAGACCACTATAAGACTCATGCACAGCAAACCTGCAGCTCCAGAGCAGTCTAGCCCTTCTAATGCATTCCATTCATCTTCCAAGGTACACTTTATTAGTTTAGGAAAAAAAATTCAAATAATCTATATTCCAAATAGTAGAGTCACTAATACTACAAAGATCTTTTAAAGGTAAAATAGGAAAGCATGTATGGTAGAACATTTAAGGCCTTACTAGACTGAGAAAAAAACCTCCACCTTTGTTGAGAAAGTTCCATCTGTATCCTTTCAAAGACAAAACTAGAAGTTTTCTGGTCATAAGCTCTCACAAAATTATTGGCTGATCACCTGCTGTCTCACTGTACATCAAGCTGTTTTTCCAGCAAGATTTTTCACTTACATTGCCCAAATGAATGTCTCTCTAAAAATAAAAAAAAATAGTCCGTTGCAAATAACTCCCTAATCTGCCGTCCTTTCAATAGGACTGAAGTGCTCTTCACAGACATAGTACACAAGCATCTTGAATTAGCAGGGAACTATTTTTAAATACATGAAGGATAAGATACAAAATTAGTTTCATGGGGAATGAGAACCTGAGATTATTTACTTTCCCTTAATTACTTTGACTCGCTACTCATTTAGCTTTCCAGTAGTACTACTTATTTCGCACTCAAATTTTGATACTGGAGACATATTAGTACATTTTTTAACATTAAGATTATGGATCTTACTGATACATAACCACATTTCTCAAACTGACTTACCCACATAAAAATAATTAAATATACTGTATGGTACAAATATGCCTTTCTTTGGAACAACTGGTTCAAAGTAAGGATCCCTACATAAAAGCAAGAACCTTTCTTTGTGCAAAAAAAAAGATAATTCTGACAACTGTACAAAACCGTTACATTTAAGAGGAATGGTAGCCTCTTATACTATCAAACTGATATAATATAAGGAGCAAAACAGAGATTACTATTTGAAAATTATTTTTGAAAGCAAGGAATTCAGGTGACAGGAAAGCCTACCTGAGTCCTGAACTCAAGAGAGAAGCCTGAGTTTCTAAGCCTTTAAACAAAAAGAAATTAAGTGTGACCATACAGCACTGTTGAGCTACATTCATTAACATCTTTGCTTCTTCTGACACGAACACATTTCTGTCACTTGCACGGGATACAAAAAAAGGAGTAGTCTACAGGCCTATCCCTGTAGAAATAAATTAATTAGAATCTTTAGGACAGAGCAACATAATATAAAATAGTGGGAAAAGTAAGTAGAAAGGATGAAGGGAACAAAGAATAGGAAAGTAACAGAGAGGACAATGCATTAAACAGAAAATATCACATTTGAAACATAAAAGAAATGAAGGTTGTAATAGAAAGACATGGGACAGAGAGAAACGAAAAAGAGATAAAGGAGGGTTATAAAAATTAAAGAGAGAATGTAACACAAAAAGTGATAGGGAAACAGGCATACAAAAGGGACTGCTTAAAACAAACAAACAAACAAACAAAAACCCCTGGGAAACAAACAAAAACCACAAAGCAAAAGAACCCCCCCAGGCAACCACAGCTCTACCTTCACCCCCAAAGATTCCTCTAGAAACCAGAGCTGGAACAAAAGTAAGTGAAATTAATTTAATTGGCTAATAAAGCTTCATTTGATTCTGACAGCTCAGGGCTCAGTCCTGTCTCTGTCAAGCAATGGGACTTCTTGCCAGAACTCCTAAGCTCTCATGGGATTAAGACTGAGCTGAAGCAGTGCCTGAATGATTTTCTGCACTGAGACACCTGAGATACTGCATACCATAGCATCAGTTCTGGATTTGTAAGGATGACTAGCCCTTACTAGGCAAGAAAATGAGGAGGGAGAAAACCCATTAGAGAACTACATGTAACAGCACATACTACTGCCACCATGTACAGGAAGTAATGGCTTTTCTCCCTAAGGTGAGTTAACAAGCAATTTATTACATTAGAAACTAATAATAATTCTTGTTTCAGCTGTCAATGGCTATTTATCTTTTTAAAAAAATGAAATAGTAAAGAAATTATCAAAGGAATTACTATGAAATAAAAGTAGATTTTCTGAAGGCTTTCCAGGAAAGATGGTAAGAAATTTTGGGTTCTACTTCCCACTAGTGGGAACATTGCACCGTTCCAACAAAACAACCACTGGAGTGGAGAGAAAGAAGAGGGAGAGACCAAGAAAAGAATTTTTCAAATTCCTTATCAGAATATAATGAATATTAACAAAAGACAGTACAAATTCTCCTGAGAACTGAGTATTCCTGGGGTTTGGATCCCTTCTTCTAGGCTGTCAAGGTTGCTAGGGAATTTCACAGTTAATGGTGTATTTCCATATGAATGTATGAAGAAGGGGGAAGGGTTTGCAAAACTGAATTTTAAGCATAGAGTTTTCTTTGTGCTTCAGAGAGAAGAATATGATGTTCTTGTAAAGCTGAAATAAGAAGCTTTCATATTTAACTACAGATTATCACAGATTTTTTAGAAGAAAAACATACACAGAAAATGTTTCAAGAGGCACTGTGAGGAAGAACTTGCTTCTCTTACTACAGTTAGTAGCAAGGCATCAGACTTGCCATAACACACACTCTAAGGACAACAAGTATTCCTCAAACAACAGCATCTTTGTTCTGCTTTAGCAGATAAAAGCAACAAGTTTATTTTGCTTTAAACAGATTATGTCCATTTTTCATAAACCATTTAGAAAGCACATTGCTGTGGGCTTCCCAATGACAAATACACTGAGGCACCAGCAAGTGACAACACACTTTGTACTCTTTGACATGGATGAAAGAATTCAATTCAACTTTTCTTTCTTCTATCTGGAAAGAGAAATGTCTGAGGAAAGTGTTTTGTTAGCCCTACTTCCTGAGAACAAAGCTCAAACAATGCTCTGTCTGCATCTTCATCTGTTTCTCCTCCCTTCTCTTTGCTAACTTTGGGTCACATTGGTCAAGAGCAACCAAAACTGACAGAGGGCTGAGTTCTCTCATTTTAATGAAAATAAGTGGATGATTAAAGGACAAAAATAATTAACATCCCACGGTTTAAATGCTAGGTACTCAACCTTGCATCAGAAAATCCATGGAGCAATCACCACTAAGTGAGAACCTGCGGAAAACAAGGTGAGGTTGGCGCCATGCTCACACCACCATCACCGTTTACCTGGTTATTTCCCCAGGTAATATTTAATATTCAAAGCATCTCAACTCAAGGTATGTTTATACACTGCAAGCATTCAGTAAATACAGACATGCTTTCACTGGCAACTGTTGTGACAGTTGATCTTCACACCACAGTATTATCTTAATAAACTGTCTCTCAGCCCCAGGGTCTTTGTTCTCATATAAATGACCTACAGTTGGTCACCCTGGATCTTATACAAAGCATGACGAGCACAGAGGTTATACGAGTTAATTGCATAGTGACTGCAAAAATAGCATGCTTTCTTCTCTACAACACTGTGGTCTTTCTCTCCTGAAAACAAGTGGAGTTTCACCGTAATTCAAGTTAATGATAGAACTGTATATAAGGATAGCTCTATCATTAGTTAATGTTACCACCACATGAGCTTGTCTGTACGGTATTTGACAAAGAAATTCAAGTTAAACAGCTTCCTCCAGAATGAAGACAATATTGGATTAATTAGGTAACTTACTACACATTTAGAAAATGAAGATGAATATCCCTTTTATAACCATATTAAAATCCTACAGAATAAGAACCAGATTGCAATCTGTTATTGAAGTATAACTCATGAATATCTTTTGAATTACTCAAAATTTAAATCACTGGAGATCTGAATCTGGCCCCATACATCTTAAAAGAACATTTGACTCATTACTCATGTAGAAAGGACTCAATTTCCATGAACACATAATGCACAGAAACTCATTTGTTTCCTAAGAGAGTTCAAAATTCTCTGCCAAAAGAACTCAAATTCTGGTACTCCAAACATACTATGTTATTTGTATTGGTCTACGTGCTACTTTTGCTACTAGTTATGGAGTGAACATCTGGAGCAAAGAAGAAACTGGGGTCTAATGGACCCTCAGTCTTTTTCCCAGAACACGGGCAAATTTCTTCCTCTAACTGAAGACAGCCACTGGAAATACTGTCCATAAAGCTTTTACTACCTAAAATACCAACTGTAGACTACTGAATTAATTTTGTAACATGATTATTCCTCCAACATGGTCCAAAACTGAAAGCACATAACTCCAAATGAAATACACAAAAACACAGTAGCTGAGTCATAAGTCTCTAAACAGTATGGTCTACCATTCTTTTAATCTATTTTCAATTGTGCCTTAACAACTTGGAAGACATCTGCATAAGATTTTTGAAGATAGATTAGTTTTCTCTCTCCTATGCTTTATGATGTTCTTGCACCAGCCAGGTCTGAACCCCAACTTGAATTAGCACAGCACAGTGAGTGACAAAGTGAATTTTTCAAAATGTCTCAAGCCTAATAGTGCAACATGGAAAAGTGCCCCACACTTAGCTGAGCAGGGAATAAAATATTTTCAACCCTGAAACATCCATGTTCAACTGCCAATTTCAGTATTTTGACACAAATGGGGACAACAGACTGATCATCTGGATTTCAGTTTAAGTTAGGAAACCATGCTCCTTCTGACTGTCCCACTTCCTTTTATCCCACTCACTGTAAGGCTTGCTGAGAATCACAGGCAAATAGAGCTGGAACCAACTATGCAACAGGATCAGTTGTATCCTTTAGAGACAACACAGTTATATCTATCAAATTCTTGAAGACCTCAACTGGTAAAGCCCCACAGTGTTTACACGATCCATTCCAGGATCCCTCTGCATTCTTACCACTAGAAAAGTTTTTCTAAACTTTTTATTTCTTGCAACATATTCAGCCTATTACTTTTACTCTGCTCACTGTGGGCATTACAGACTTTTGTCCTTGTATGTCAGACTTCTTCCTGTTCTCTATCTTCACTTAAAGCATTAATCTTGCTACTCAGTTTTAACAGTTGCTGAGACAGCCCTCAATATTTTTCTCAAATATTTGGTGTTAGTTATTTGCAAGTCAGATGAAGAAAGTTTCCATTTGAACTGGAGTGTCATCAGGCTGTACCTGGTGGAAATCCTTCTGAAACTATCATTCCTAAGATTTCTGCTTCTCTGGGGAATCTCTGGGGAGGTTTTGTATTTATATAAAAATATAAAATAATTATACAACGCAGTACAAAAATTCTTTCCAAAAGTCTCATTTCATTTCAGTTTAGATAAATTTACATTATGGAGGACTACAGAGTAGGGCTAAAATAAAGACAAGATCTTCCTCAGAGGATGTCCATGAGTAACCAAAGGAAGGAAGCATACATACCCTTTTTTTTTTTCCCCAGTCAATTCCTAAATACACAGATGGTTCTTTCTCACCAAGATGAACTCAGCATCAGGAAAAATCTACCTCAGAAGTTCATATTGCAATTTGTTTTTTGCCACTGCTACGCTTGCTCCTCAGGCACTTACAGAATAACTCCTTGTTGTACAGTCATTCCATGTCATCCCTTAGAGACACGGCTGAGAGTGTTACAAAGATCTGCATTTTTCCTTGCACGGATGTTTATAGCCACTCTCTGAACACCTCTCACATGGACTGAACCACCTTGCATTAAAAGAAGTGCTGTATATTTTAGGTTTGGGTTTTCAGTTTTGCATTTCCCTTTCCCTTTATTCATTTAACAGTGAACTGGTGAATTTAAATGCCTTTAAAGGGCAGTATATGCAGGCTTAAATCTCACCCTATATTACTCATTTTGTGTTCTGCTTACAACAATGCTAGCATGAAAGGAAGCTTCTCACCAAGTCTGAAGTCTTCATTTTCCATTCCTAAGACAGGAGCGGCTATTGGTCTTTGTCCTCCTTGACAACAAAACAACATTGAAGACAACTGAAACCAGAACAGTGACTTCAGTGATCATCACAGCCATACCTCAGTGATGACAGGCTTTGTCAAAGGATCTCACCTTCAGGATAATCAAATTCAACCTTCTGCTTTCACTTTAATATTCAGTTTCATCTTGCAGCCTGTTTGACACTGAAGAACTAAAAGAAACTGATTTTCTTTATGATTCCAAGATAGCCATTAGTCCTTTCTGCCTAGCTACTCATGCAGCATCTTATACTTTAGGTATAGAAGAATTGTTTGATTACAGTGAGTTGACTGACTCATTTCACACTACCCCCTCTATTCTTGGGCAATATGAGCCTGAAAATTATTACTTTTATAATTTCTATTTTATTTGCATTATTTAGTACCAAACAGAATCAACTTTGTTAATAAAGAAAAGCTAAACCTAGGTGCGAGTCTAACAATCTGGCCTCATACAAACCTGCCCTGTCAGATGTTCTGCCTGCTTCTAGATGTGAACAAATGAACACTGGTCTGACCGCGCAGGTCTCCCTTCTCACCACTATCCATGGAGAGTGGATTACACTAAGCAGCTACGCCATTCTTTCATTATCAGGAAGCCTTCTCTTTCCTTTTCCCCAGAGACTTTATGCAGTTACATAACCTCCCTTAATATTTTCCAAGAAACTGAAAAAGAAATTTCCAGCCTTTCTCTTTCACTTAAAAAAATGTTAATAGTTTCTTTCCTAGGTTGAATTTACAGCTGCCTTCTCTTCTGCAAACAATATAAACTGCGCATTATGTATGTTCTATAAAATGTTAAGACAGTGAAACAAATTCATCATGAAAAATAAAAATGCAAAACTCAACCAATGACATATGCACCATACCTGCTTTCATATGTTTTTCTGTAACGGTATTAAGCTTACAGAATTGGCAAGAAACTGGATAGCTAAGGAGATTGGCAACGGCACATTGAGACTTCTAGCTCAAGTTTAGCCCAGCTTCCTCTAGGAACTGAAATCGCATGTTCTCTCACAGGCTATCGATGAAATAAAATGGTATTGGCTATCTGGTTCATACGAAATGGGAGATTACAATGCAGAAAAAGGTTTATCAGAATAAATGGTATTTCCTGTAACTCTAAAGATATTAACAAAAATCTTGAACAAAAAAAATGGCCAAGGGTGCCCTCATTTGCTAATTAACCAGAGAGGTGCTTATGTTAGGCAAGCTAATGGAAGGTAATATATAGAAGATTCTAAATCAAGTGTACTTTCCAGAACCTTTAAATCTTCAGCTTTCTCGTGGAACAGCCTGCCACCAATACCTCCATTTATGCTCTGCTTGAAGACAGTAGAAGCCAGATAGGGGTGTGCATAGGTGGCATGAGGATGCATGAATAGACCATCCATTTATGTCTGGTAAAACAAAGCAGAGTGCTTGTTCACATCCAGGTGCCCATCATCCTTATCTGCCAGCAGAGGATCGTAAACACACATCTGTGTGATGCATCTGTAACCATACTACCCTGGGTTGTGATCTCAGCAGATTTCACTGTTAAGCAAGGGTCCTACCTCCAAGAAAAACTCTAAGTGGATCACATACTCAGTAAATGCAACTCTTTCTCCAACATCTGTTAAAAGTCATCAGAAGAAATTAATCCATGGATCTCTGCCACCAAAATACCTCTACAACAGCAGAATGACAGGGAACTGCTTCACTTGGTAGAAAATAGCAAGCTCTTATTCTGTATACAGAGCAGCCACTAAATTAGAATATAACACAATTTCACAGGATGTCAGACCAGCAAAATATTAGGAAGCAATCTACTGCTTTCAGATGAAACAAACTTATTTGTCATTGCTGAAATACTTCTTATAAGGGCACAAGAACCAGTGCTCCTTCTAAGAGCATCCTCTCATTCTGGTTATTGCATTCCACCTCTCTAAATTCACCCCATGCCTTTATCAGCTCCTTCTATTTCATTTCTTCTTTGCTTCCCTGACAAAACGCTTCCTAACAGGAATGGAAAAATCTAAACAGAACTGTTAAAAATACTATTTAATCCTCACTGTATTCTACCGCAGGCAGAGCTATTATGTCCTGAAGGATTTTTACACTGCATGTAGGGCACAGACCTCTCTAAAATCTACATAGAGACAACCTGTCATACCAGAATAGTTGTATATTATCCACTTAGGACATGGAGGAACTGTTCCTCATCAAGTATTGCTGAGATCTAGTATACCAAACCCCACATCCCGAATATAACACTATGTTAAAAGTACCTGTATAAAACCACTTTCAAGGCTCATTTAACTTAACTCTAAAACTAAAGATCTATTAACAGAAACAAGTTGTAATTAAGATTAGTGTTGACCTAGCTTCTCTCTGCAAAGTGAAGATAATAATCTTACATTTACACAGTACCTTTCTGTCTGAAGTATCCCATCCAAGAAGCCTGATCTTAGACACACTTATACAGAAGAGTATAACATACACAACTAATCCTAAGTAAACCAATCTACACAATTTGATTACCAGCATGTACCAAGCTTCATCCACTCAATTGTACGGGTTCTTTTTATCTAACTTATCCCTCCAGCAGCAAACTATTCACCCTTTAAAAAACTGTTCTTCTAGCATAAGCATGCATTGGTAGTCAATATCAGTCTTAATCCTTATGTTTTGCCTAAAAAAATCCCCAAACTTCCTGCAGCTTCATTCAACCTTTTTTCAGACCTCCATCACCAACACTATCCACCAGCCTGTAGACAAGCGCTAACAACACTGAACCTGGCTTACCTCTCAGAGGATTTGTTTTTAAGCAGTCACCTGGGGTGTATTGGGAGTATAGTGGTTTTTAATAGAGAGACCAACGTTTTCCATGTTATATTGCACACAGAAGACATAAATCTGGCTTCCACTACTTCAGAACACCCCTTTCTTGCACCATCGAGTACTTAAACCAAAGGTCAGTCTCACTAATCAAGCTCTACCCCAGATCAGCTTTCTCCTGTATGGTGGGAACTCCTGCAGGATTACGATTTTAATCACTAACATGGAAAGAAGGGTTATTCCAAATCACTTGTTTTTACCTTAACAGTTGCCAAACTAGGCCTTGTTTAAACAGTTGGCTGTCAGGTATCCACAAAGCACAGCAGAGGGAAATCCACCTCCTCCTCTGCAATTGGCATGGCTGTTGGAAAACATTCCCTGATGATATCAGTCTGCACAACAATTTATTTTTTTTTCTGAATACTTGCTTCAAGTAAAATGAATTGCAATAAATCAATGTAATAACATCATTCCAGGAAAAGGTTCCTCAAGAAAACTGCCATTACACCTTGAACCTGCATCTTCTCTGGCTAAGTGTTCTCCCAGTGTACATGGATGACGAAAACATTTAAAGCAGTGTACCCTTGGAAAGATTACCTTTAAGTCTCTCCCCCTTTCTCAGTCTCCTCCAGAAAACACACTACTGATGGCAGTAATCATCAGGACTTATGCTGCACACTGACTAGCCAGATCACAGGAGACAGCTGTTACAAGATCAGAGCACCGTGATGGGGGGACAGAACGGAAGTACCTGCTATCCATCATTGCTACCTGATGGCAGTAAGTGTCTTTAGATGATAAAACAAAATGCTGCAGAAACAAAAAACTGTCACCTCTGTGCCCTGTACACCACCTGGGTTGCTCATTGTTTTTAAAAGGGAAAACAAAAAAATTAATAAACTGTAGCTGTTTACTAAAAAAATCTATTGTAACTAATTCTTGCACATCCACCATCCCAGCACTGACTCATCCTGAGTCCATATGATGACCCTGTTCCGAGTCATGCATTTATAAAAGCTTTTGTAAAACCCAACTGTCTCAGGACTGGGAACCAAACTGAGGGTGGTTGGCCTAGCTTCACTTGTAACCTTCAGCTGAAACTAGAACAAAACAGAAATGTGAAAAAGGGCTGTTAGATCTTGTACTCCATCTCCTTGAAAGAACAGAATTGCCTTCTCTGGAACATCTACTGGCAATCTTCCTACTCTTATTTGAAAAATCTGAAGAGGCATGGGGGGCTTGCTCTACACATGGACTAATACAGGCTACAAAACATTTTTCTATTACTGTGTTTTGGCCCAGAATTCATCTTAAACTTTTATTTCTGCAGTTTCTCCTTTTAGTCCCAGGTATTCTCACCCAAAATGCATGAAAAAAAATCTGACTGCTTGGACTAAAACACATTTCAAAAACAGAGATGTAGTTAACCTATCTCCCCATGTTCAGTGCCAGACCAGAAATATATCTTTTTCTGTGTATTTCCCCTCAAGCTAGTTCCTCCATACTCCCAAGTATTTTATTGCTCTTCTCTGAGCTTCACTCAAATCATCAATACCTTCTTGTTAATGTGATACTCAGAATTTTCATGTGTTCAAGGCAGATTTTCATAAAAAAGGAGTCCCACCTCTTTGTTCACACATATGGTACCTTTTTCTTGACAGCTCAAGCACAACTCATGCTGTTCTGTAATCAAGTCACACTCCAGACTCACATATTAATTTTTAATCCCTTCCACCATCATTATTACCATCAGTAAGTTCCTGATTTGATACCCCCCGCCCCCTGATCTTGCCTTTTGCTCGTATTTGTTTCCTTCACTCTACTATCCTGTACAAATTCTTTTGAAGTTCTGTTTAGTCCAAAGCAAAGACATTAGTTTCAAAGGTTATAGGTTTTGCTCAAGGCCCCTATTCAACAAAGCATTTAATTACATGCCTAACTTTCACCACTTGCTTAAATCCAGTTGATCTCAGCAAGCAGAGATGAGCTTAAGCATACATTTTTTAAAAAAAAGTTGGGTGTGCAAGCCAGTGCTCTGCTGAGCCAAATCCTCAGTTTCTGTAATCACTTGGATGGTTTATTTTCCCTATTTGGCAAGAATTGGCAGCTCAATGTTTTAAGGTTACAGGATTTTAAAAATGAAGCTTCAAGAGAGTCCACAACTGTCATCATGCTTTGTTTCTTTCTTAAAATAAAAAGAAATAAATACCTAAGTAAATATGCCCCAGTGCAGTAATCATTAAACTTATAGGATTAAAATATGCAGTAAGTAACTCTATATTTTCATTTCTGCAGTACTCTCTTAAAAAAAAAAAAATCCCTGTGAAAAATTTCAAAAAGTACATGTATCTCAGCAAGATTTGCAGCACATTCCCAGTAGGTCATTAGCCACAACCATCATTGTATAGTTAAATGGAGACAACAAAAGTGTCCATTTCTTAACTGTTATCTACCAAATGCCTTTAAAGGGAATGGACATAACTCACTGTTCCACAAAAGATGATCTGTAGTGGGGAGAAGGGAGAAGAAGGTACTAGTATTTGGTTTCGGTCATGGGTTGACTATTTCCATCAGTGGCCAACCCATATTACAGCAGATGTAAATTTTGCATTCATCACCAGCAGCAAATGCAGTTGGCATAACAGGAGTTTCATGGAGTATTTAAAATCACTTCCAAATGTCTTCCATTGTTTACACAGAGAATACTTCATGACCTTTCTCTCCCCCTTGTTTTTTTCTTTGTACTTTTTGTTTTCTTTGCCTTCTCTCATTCTGCTGCCTGGTAAACACAGGCAGAGGCTAAGTGGGGACTGCAATTAGGCTGCCATATCAAGCTTCATCTGTAGACTACCTAATTGTAAGACTCAAGGTTTGGGAGGGGTGCCATCTGAGAAAGAAACAGAGAAGAGAAATTGGAAAATAACTACTTCCTCTCAATCCATAAAGCCTTCCAAAAGTCAATTAACATGTTCTAAACTAAACCATCCACATATGCTATGGCACTAAAATGCATCATTTCAAACACAGACAAGAAAGTAGCTCCTTGTAGATATTTATCAGAATTATAATATTCTCTGACCGTTCCACTTCCACCTTTTTTATTGAAGTGGTATCTGTTGTAACCCTTTCGTACCTCAGTACTTGTGATGAACCAGAAAAATACCTATAGGCAATATAAATAAATAGTCTGTGACAGTATATGGTATCTCTTAAATAATGCTATGAACCCCTAAGTCACTCGGAGAACACAACTCTCATGACTAGCAAAAATGCTGTTGTTTAATAATGCATACATGATTAAGTTCTCTGTCTTCCCCACAGCAAATTTTTCTTGTGATTTTACAGTTTCCCAGACTGCAATAATACCTTCATTTTCACAGACTCACTGGTGCAACCAATAGGAAAACTATCTCTGTTTCAATTTACAGTGTGACATCTGTAAATACCACTGGATAGCAAAACCTTGTAGGTAAAACTCTGTGAACAACTTTTTGCCGTTTTCTTTCGTAAAACCGAGACAAAAGCATAGAAACTTCTCTGCTGCACTGAACATACAGTTACACATCTGCGCCTCCTCACCTCCTTTCCCTACGGCAATCAGCACCTCCAGCAGTTTCGTGAGCACTAACACCTGCACCCATCCCGGGTCAGATCTCACTTGCACTAATGGATTTTTTCAGATAGATGGCAGTGCACAAAGTGCATCCCAGATTGGTCCAGGGTCGAGATGCGATTTCAATGCTCAGACACTGAATAAGGGAAGCACTGCATTATCAAAAGCACTTTAGAAAGATCATGGCTTAGGACCCAATCCTGCTGCACGGTGATAGCACTGGCTCTTTGGACGGGCTGAACCGGGTGCCAAGAATGGCAAAGCAGCACTAAGGATTTTACTTTCCATTCCTGGGAGCCACAAAGGATTTTTCTTTCAATATATTCTAATAAACATAGTTCTAAAACACAAAGCTAAAGGATGACTAACAAAACAAAATCCATAAAGATAGTGCATGTTGGACACAGGAAAGGATATATCTGATTTTCAAGGGTCTGTAATAGCACAGATTTAGAAACAGTCCTGCAATAAGAACAGGCTACTCCAAATCACTTACACTGGCAAAAATTTTACAGTTACTACTCAATTTTGTGTCCTCTTTATTTTAAGAGACACTGTTATTAAGAGAGAGGAGCAAAATTTTAACCATTTAGCCAAATTTACCCCAGGAAATCTCTTTCGCACAAAAGGAAAAATATTAACAAAGCAGCTGAAACAAACAGGAGTGAATCTCCCTGCACAATTAATACTTTGGTACCTACTACTTGGGGATTTCGATACTAGCTATCATGATGTGGAAGCATCCACCATCGTTTTGTTTTCTGTTTGCAGTAGGAGGTTGCTAGGAAACAAAATACTATTGTCTGATTTCATGATCTATTGCCTGGTTTGCCTGGCAATAAAGTCTTCGAAATCTATTATCAGATTATTTTGTATTTTACAGTAATATTAAGACTAACATTAAAACACATGCACGCAGAGACAAACAGTAAAAAAATGCCTCAGAATTCAGGGGCAAGTATGTATATTCCAGGCTGAGGAAGACAAACTATCCTGAAGAAAAATGAACTCAAACAGTATGGTGCTATTTATGTATGCACACACTCACACGAGTATCAGCTTTCCTCAACTGTATCTATAGTTTTGCTGACTTGTCAAAGATGCTCTCACTTCTGAGGATACAAAACGTTCTCTTACTACTCGAGAGCTACTGTACACTGCAAGTTCTGTAAATACCACATGCTGCAGAATGCCTGATGCAGGCGAGCACGCATGCCACAATGATTTTTGTTCTTGGAATTCAGCTCTGGGTTGTTTCAGTGACTTAATTTCTTTATGCAATTTTTTTTTTTTTTTAATATTTGGACAGATAAAAGATTCAGAGAAAATTCCCAACTCTCCCCTTCATGCTTCCCTCTTCAGCTATAACATAAATAAATAAATAATAATACAGATAGATAAATAAATACAAGCACCAGGAGAAGAGATCCAAAATTGAAAGCCACAATAGCAAATTTCACGTACTTTTGACAGTGGTAAGTCTTTGCAAAGCGAGAGATTGCAAGATGACGTGTGCCAGAAAAACGTGGGTGCCTATTAGGCATTGCCACCAATGTGACAGGAGACCTCAACTGCAAAAACCAATCATACTTAAAAGCTGAGAGACAGATGAAGAGAGTTCATCACAAAGTCATAGAGAAAAAGGTTTTAAATACAAACTGCAGTAGTTATTACTCTTTTATGTATATCTATAATTTCACACCATGCACAACATTCACTATTTCAAAGTCCTTTCAACTTATTTATTAATGTCTATGCATTTTATCACTCCATTTTAAATTTGAGAAAAAAATGAACGAGTTACATTGCAAAAAAACCACAACATCAAAGCTTTTGACACGTTACAACAGAACTTCCAGTGATAAGAAAAAAAAAAAAAAAGAAGTAATAACACACAACATAGAATATACACAGTTATTGGGAAGGACCTTAGAGTATCATGTCTCTCCTGCCCAGAGATGAATTTATTCAGCCTCTAATCTTCCTATCAGGAACTAGGAGCGCCCACCTAACCACATTTAGAATTAAAGAACAAAAGAGTAAAATGCAAGAGAGCTTCTTCTACCCCAAACAACGGCAAGCTACTTGGAGCGATTAGATCAAAGCAGCGAGAGATGGGCACGACCCATCAACCAATCCCTCTCCTCGCCAGGGTCGGATACGGCTGTTCCCCAGCTAGTAACCCGCTACAGTAACGCTGCTAGTTACAAAACGGTGCCGAGGTCTCGGTGACACCGGGATCCTGTCACCTACAGCTTCATTGAAACCTGTTTTAAAGCACGCACTCAAGGAACGGGAAGACAGAGGAGAGCGATGGGACAGTCTCTTCCCGAGCTGCTACCGAAAACTGTTCTGCCAACTGCAGGGGGGCTGCCGGGGACCTCGCAGCCGCAGCCACCCAGCTCTCGGGCGCGGGCAGAGCGTGAGGGACCCCGGGTCCGGCCCCGGCTGCCCTGGGTGCGCTGCCTGCCCGCCCGCCCACGCGTGTGCGCCGGGAGAGGCACACACATCGCGGGAACCCCGATCTCCCCGCGCCGCAGCAGCAACTGCAATTAAAGAGGGGGGGAAAAAATGAAGAAAAAAAAAAAAAGACGAAAATAAAAATAAAAAAATAAATAAATAAATAGCCCTCTAGCGGGAATGGGGAAATAAAAGCCCGGTCTAAACAGGCGGACCCCAAACAACAACAAACACCGGGCGCCCAGGAGAGCAAACTTTCTGACTCACCGGGGAGAACCAGTGCCCGGGGGGCGCCGGGCAGCGGCAGGGGCGGCGCGCAGCCCCGGGCTCCGGGGCAGCTCAGCTGGAGCAGGAGCCGGAGCCGGGCGAGGCAAGCGCCACCGCCGGGGCTGGGGCAGCGCGTGTCGCCCCTCTCCTGCCTCCCTTCCCTCCCTCCCTCCCTCCCACCCCGTCCCTCCGCAGCGCCGGGAGCCGCCCGGGGTGTGCTGCCACCGCGGGACCGCCGTACCTACCGGCTGCCGGTGCGCGGCCGCGGAGCAGCGGAGCCGCCGCCGCCGCCGCCCCCCTTCGGCGGCTGCCGGGCCCGGCGGCGCTGCAGCAGGCGGAGGACGCCCCGCGGCGGCGGGGAGAGCGGGGCCGGGGTGCGGAGAGGCGGCGGCCGCCGAGGCACAGGCAGCGCGGTGCCTCTGCCCGTCCGTGTGTGTGAGCGTGTGTGTGTGTGTGTGTGTGTGCGCGCGCTGGGGAGGGATGCTGCAAGGGACCGAGGGAAAATTCTCCCCTCCTAGCAAAGCCGCCGACAAATGGCAAGGCAGGTGTGCATGGGAGGCAAGGCTCCCGGAGGAGGAGAAGGAGGAGGAAAGGGGAGAGGGGCGGTGAGAAGGGCGGGGAGCGCACAGCCGTCACGGCGTCCCGGGGACAGCGGCCCCGCCGAGGAGGTGCCGGGCGCGGCCCCTGGGGCGGGCGCTGGGGCCGCACGAAGCCGGGAGAAGCCCCACCGGCATTCGCGGAGATCGCGGCCCGCTCCGCCGGCGGGGCGGGAAACTGGCCGTGGGTGGGCATCGGGGAGCGGGCCCGGCGGAGGGAGGGGTACGAGCAGGGGGTGCTTCAGGCACCCCGAGCAGAGCATCTTGCCGCAAGTTTTCCCCGAGGCCTCACGCCTCAAACGTCCCTGGCCGCTACCCTGTGCAGCTTGTGCAGCTGCACCCCATCCGACGGGATCGATGCTTCATTTGGGAATCCTCTCACCTGCGGAATAGCTGCATGTGTTACCTGCAGAGGATCCGATCTCCCAGTTAACTGTGGCTTCAAACCAGCACCATTCAGGGTACACTCTTAGCTGTAGGGTCTGGTGTTTTGCTTATTCATTTCCCGGGCAGGAGACAACCCTCAAGTGTGAGAAGAGCACCCTGACCTTACCTTTCATCCACGAAGCCGTGGGGCAAGTGGCCAAGGACAGGTCTTCCCAGGACAAGGCGCTGCGCCCAGGGGTGCTAGCAGCAACAAGTGTTTCCCCAGAGCCAAGCGGGGCTCCCAGAGAGGCCGCCAAACTCCTCACATGAGCAGAGAGTTAAGGAAGGCTTTTGCAGCTGCATCTCCACTCCCACAGAAGGTGCTAGCTAATCTGAACTCTTCCTGTTATTTGAACGGGAAAAACCTGCTCCTTTCTTGGCCTGAATTACCATGCAGGGCTGCTGTAAGCAGTCCCTTTCCTCTGTAGAGATGGCTGTGATTTAGTGCCAGAGAAAGCCTTTGTATGCCCATTTGTAATGCGTTTCAGCATACTTCTAGGTGACGATTAGTTGGTAAGTGAAAAGTGGCTGTGGCTGAAAGGTGGAAACTAACATCAGGTATTAAATATTGCACACGGCAGCTATGATTTCTAGTGGTAGGAAGAAAATCTGATAGAAAAATCTCCTGCCTCTTATTTTCCACAGCACTTCTTTCACCAAAGCAGTTCGGAATTATATCCACAGGTATTGGGCTAATTATGTATGCTTACCAGCCCATCAGCTTGAGTCTACTAGCAAGCACACTTACGAAACAGAAGCAATTTCCACACCACTGGGTTCATCTGATTTAAACAATACTGGCTTTTGTTGCCTCTGTGTGTAGTTTTTTTCCCTTGGCTGGCAGGGTTAGTGTCACAGCTTCAGTTTGAGAAGTGACAACAAATAATACTGACACATACTATACCAAGCAACACAAGGACGTGTATGGAGGACGAAACACAGAAATTAATGCATTGATTTAGGTAAGGAGCAGGAGTCACTCTTGGTCCAGCTGTGCGGACATGTATTGTTTATTTCCAAACTGGTTCTTGCTTTGCTTTTTAGTTGCAATACAGTTAGGTGAATAAAGCAGAAGTTGCTGAAAGTATTTCTATTAAATGTAGCCCTGATGGAAGTAAGATGTAATTATAACTTGGACATCCTCTTCTATATTATTTACATTAAAATACATCTTTTCAGTCCTTTAAGGACTGGCCCTAAACCTGTTCATCCTTAAGCAAGCACCTTTTAAAAAGCACACGGAAAACCTGTGGGAAGTTCATGCACAACTTGTATTTCACCTGTAAACTAGCTTGCAAAAACAAGGACTAGTTAAAAAAGACCACACAAACTCCACTGCCTGAATATATTTCTTAAGTATTTTGCCTTTAGCTGCATTAAATTTGCTCC
This sequence comes from Empidonax traillii, assembly GCF_003031625.1. Taxonomy (NCBI): domain Eukaryota; kingdom Metazoa; phylum Chordata; class Aves; order Passeriformes; family Tyrannidae; genus Empidonax; species Empidonax traillii. The sequence continues at coordinate 1,026,010 of NW_020955440.1, read as the reverse complement.
TTCATCTCTTTCTCCTAACACTGAATGCAATTGTACTTAGAAAAACACACAGATAACAACACAACACGGTTTAAATACATTTTTCTTTACTGTTGCGTAAGCCTTGGTATAAACAGAGGTAAAAGAAAATCTTTCTGCCAGTGTTGGTCTTGTTAAATGTAACTGACTGAAGCAGGGAAACACTTGACAAGGTTGTTTCATTATGGCAATTTAGGATTGTCCCCTCCTTCCCTTCCACAGACCTGCCTGGACAAATGCAAGTACACAAACATGAATGTAGAAATCTGCATTTGTTTTTGTGTGATTTTCACTAACACGTTTAGCATTTATTTGCTAATTGTAGGTCAGTACAAGACCCATTTCAGCCAAGACCTCACTTTGTTATGTTCTGAATAGCTCTTGGGAAGTTGCTGGCTTGACCCTGGAGACTTTACAGTCTAATTTTTTAATAACTGAAGGATTATTTTTTTTAATTTAAAAAAGGACTCATTTTAGCTGTCACATAAGCATGCATTATATCCCAAGACTTCAATCGAAGCTGCACAGACATATCTGAGAGCACAATTAGGCCCTCTGGACCTTTTAAAGCTTCAAAAATAGTCATGTGTAATTCCTTCTTCTGTGGATCCTGCAAGCTTTAAGAGAATTTTTGAAGGCTGTAAATTCCTATTTATCCACTAAGAGGCTCACGGGCAATCTTCCCCTAATGGAAATAGAACTGTAAAGCTGAAACATTAATATACAGAATATGATACATTACGCAGGGAGACTCGTCGGAGCCAACAAGAGGGCACAGTGGCCATGCCGCTATGGAGCCAGAGACAAGCAGGTTCACTCCGCTTTCCTGGCTTCCTGCGCACAGATTTCGCTGTCTGATTTATAATAATACTGCACATTTCTCTCCTTAAAAAACAACAACAACAAACAACAATAACAATAAACCCATCTGACCTTTGAATCCCTCATCTGCATTGGCTGGCAGCCGGCACTGTCGAATCAGAAGGCACAGTTTGGTCTAAATACAAGACAGCTATTCTTCAATAACTGCGCTGTTAATATGCAAATCTCAGTCCGCCGCCGACTGTAATCTCCTGCCTCTGATTGGCTTCAGTGATGAAAAAGGTTCAGGTTGTTCGTTAGCAGGGAAAATACGCTCTTCAGGTTCCCCCTTAAGATGAAGTATTAGAAAAACTCAAGAATGTACAGGCTAGAGACAAACAACAACAAAGCAAGACAAAGAGGAGCCAAGCAAATAGGATTAGAAATGTGATAAAAGCAGAAACTGTGCATTTAAAATTTTTCATGATTTCTTTTCCTCTTCCTAGCTTTCTCTCGGGAGTTTTTCCAGTGACTGCAGATGGGCCACTTTTGTTTTGTTTGGTTGGTTGGTTTTCAACCCTTGCCTTCTACATATGATCTTGTGGTCAAGTTCATGGCAGAAGACTTTGTACTGATAATGTAATTTCTGTACTGGAAGACATGCATGTGTCTGTCTTCCTGAGTCAGCTTTGCTGGCTGGCAAACAGAATCCTAGGAAGCAATATATCAACATGTATTGATAAATATCTTGATAGCAAAAAGGTGAACGGAACAATTGAACAAGAAGCAGTCCACAGTTCAACTCTTCAAAAGCCATTGCAAAGAACAACCACCAATATCAACATGAATATTGGCATATCCTTCACAGAAGGCCAGACTTAGCTAACCTCTGAAATTAGTGTTAAATTCTGAGGAACCTTTGGAGTACTTGGAAGTCTTCAGAGACCCTGAGATTAGCTGAGTGCTAAAAACACCAAGTTCACAGGTTCGATCTCTCCCTGTTGTGGGCTAGTTGCTTTAAGAGTTGGACTCAGTGATCCTTGTGGGTCCCTTCTGACTCAGCATATTCTGTGATTCTGTGAAAGCAGATGTGCAGCCACACTGGTCCTCCCTCTTTGGCTTTATTTTGTAAATTTTCCTTCATTCTTGCAATTCAGTTTTCCTGAAATATTGCACCTGAAAATGCACTGTCTTCATTCCTGTACAGATGCAGCCAGCTCTTCTGCTTCCTGCTCCAAGGTGGCAGATGAGATCAAGTTGGTAATTTCTTAGATCAGTGTATCTAGGCTGAAATCGCAAAATCAGCGTTAATCCCAGTGAAATCAATATTAATTTTATCATCAATTTGGTCACAACTGTGATTTTGGTTCTCAGAGCTGGCAGCAGAGTATTTTTGGAGGACTAGACATTGACTCTAATTTCCAGATAAGATGAAGAAGGCCAGGTGTTGCTAGCATTCAGTGAGTGACCCTTTTCTTTCCTCATGGTTTTTGCCAAGGGGTAGCTAGATAATTTTGTGTGGATGGACAAACCCTTTGACTAAAAAGAAGCAGAGCTCTGAGAAGTAAGTTAATCTTGCCTGTGTTTCCCACAAAGCAGGTCAGGCAGCTCCTTGTACAAATTACTAAACAAAAAGTGAGCACACGTACCTGTGAGGAACCTGCAGTGAGAGTGTGATAGGGTTACCTGACTGCAAGTCCTTGAACACCTGGGAAGGATGGAGGATTGAGCTCAGAGGGGACTTCACACAGGGCTTTTGATTAAGTTGCCACAAATAGAGAAGTTGTAAAAAATAGAGAGCTATGCCACAAAGCAGCTTTCCTTTTCTATCTCACTCATTTCAGATAAAAAGATAATGGGAATAGCACAGAGAAATGCAGGCCAATACCTGAAACTAAAGCTTAGAAGGAAAAGATTTTGACAAGAACCACATAAGCTTTCCACAGCAAAGGTCAAACAGTGACCTCCACACAAATTAATGCCACTTCAGCTATTATAAAGGAACTTTAATATTTCAGTTTCAGCAAAAAGGCTGAAAAATGCATTATGCAATCCATTTATTCTGTTGGGTTTTTCTCCCAAGTGATATGACTATCTCTTTCAAATATATATAAGGATCCTCCTTTAATAAATAATAATAAAGCTAGGAAATAATTAACTCTTAAATGTGTTCTCCCTGGTCTTGCTTTAAAGAAGGGAAGAAAAAAACTCTACATGCTTCACCAGGCAGAGCTACAAGCACGTCCAACCAGATAATTGACACAGCCATTGAGCCAGCACAGTGTTAACTCTGTTTTAAGCTTCCTCAAATCATCTAGCTTTAGAAACCATGTAACTTAATTGGATTGCTACAGACCTGACAGCTCCTGTGTACCGTATGCTAACGGATTGCATCGCTACTGTATGATCGGATACGTGAGCTAATGCTGTCAGTCCTGAGCACTGTCACCACCTCTGAAGCTTGCTTTTCATCTTCCAATCACTATAAAAGAATGGAAACAACTGTGTTCCTCTCGTTAATGTGAAAAATTAAATTTGGGAGAATTTAAAACCACCACTTACGGGAAGCAGGATATTTGGGCCAAGCCTCACATCCTTGGTCACGTAGGTTATTTTCCACCATGTGGCTGGTTCCACTGAAACTCCAGTTAACTCAAACAGGTTTGTCAAAATAGTCAGTCTTACTTAGATATGGAAAAGTCTGATGAAAACAAGGCCTTTATCATCCCACAGGGGAAAATATGAAGACAATTTACAAGGCAATACTATGTATGCACAGTAAACACAGAGAGAGAGAGAGTGTGGATAATAAAAGCTTAATAGCAGACTGATAAATCCAAAAATGCAGTTTCAATTTCTACTTTAATGAAGCAAAAGCTAAGAATATTTGTAAGCTGGAGATGTCCACAGGGCATGAGTGACAGGTAGGTGCCAAATCATCATCAAAAGTCTGTGGGAATTAGGTACCTCTCTGCCATTTGAGTCAGCAAACACCTCCCTGGCTTGAGAGATCTTTCAAAAGAGAAGATTGGTAATTTGATCCTTACGCTGTCTCTTTGCTGCTGATTTCCTGAATGCCTATTGTACTCTATTGCTATTGCGTTTGTTTTGCAATTTTTATTTAGAAGTCACCCAAAGCAAGCATAACCCTAGTTTTTACCTCTTACATGGACTATTTAGATATTATTGCCCTGTCTTGGACAGGGGGAAAGTGGATGCACTGAAAGCACAGACTCGCTCAACCTTTCTCATGTTTATGTCAATCAATACTGAGTTAAAGCTGCTACTGACTATTTAGTGGACAAATGTCTATTTATTCAACAACACCATGGACAATTTTCAAAATAGACAAAAGTAGACATTCTGGAAGAACCAAATACACTAGGCTAGTCCTAACTCTTTTTTCTTTTTTTTTTTTTTTCTTTCTGTCTGTATGTGTGTGTGGGGGGAGGTGTTGGTGTTTTGGGTTTTTCGGTTGTTTCTTTGTTGTATTGTTGTTTCAGGGTTTTTTTTAAATTGCTCATAATGACATCTTTGCAGAAAGCGATGAATAAAATTACTATGTCCAGACACTCTTCTCTGAGGGCACTATCATCATTTTTTCAGCAACTGTCCCTCTTTTTTTTGCCTTAGGTGATAAGTAGTCCTTGTGCAAACCTATCAGATAGGCTGTTAAAGGATTATTTTTCCCAAATCAGACCATTCTTCAAGACTCAGCCTGACTTACCTTGCTTGTGAAGATCTTCCTGCATGAGACTATAAAATTCTTCTACTGTTCTTTGTCAAAACCACATTACTATGCAAAGTTTCCACAAGCCATTACCTAGCAATACAGTCCATCCATGCTTTCCATGCATACTTCCATCAAATAATTCAAGCTACTCTCAACCCCAACATTGATCTTTGATGTTGTAAATAGCCAAGAATTTTACTAGGACTTTACTAGATTTTTAGACTAGAATTTTACTAGATCCTGATTTTTTTCCTTAGTTTAGAGATCACTATGATGCAGCCACGCATAGGGTGGCTCTTTAGCAATACAGAGCAGTGCTGTATAATACGATGATTGGGAATGGAAAATAAAGACTAATGTATTCAGCTGGAGTGGCAACTGAAATTTCCATAGGCAGAATATAATTACCTAAGCTGGCATTTTGCCAGGAGACTGATGTTAACGCTATTACTCCTACAATATTCCTATTTATGAGCAATATGGTAAAAAGTAACAACAGGATTTTTTAATTGAACCAGTGTGAACCCAACTACAGTGGCTTGCAGTCCAATTAAAATTGACAACCCATTGAAGCGGATACACATAACACAGAGATAAATATAGAAAATCCAAGTTGTTCTCTTTTTCTTTGTCCTCTCCTCTTGGTAGTTCGGTTTGATTATTTTTTTTCCTGCTGGATATTTCATTTCATTTTCTGAATCTTTTGATGCCAGGAAACTATCATTGACTGGAAACACTTACTAGCTTTTTGCAGCCAGCTTTTATAACTTAAAATAAAGATGGAAAAATATATCCTGTTAAATGTTACAGCACTGCATTTCTTTCCTTTTCTACAGCACACAGTATTAAAATTACACTGGCTGTGCAGCAGGAGATTAGAAAGAGCAACTGCTTTTAACCTTTAATAGTAAATGACACTGAAGTCGCTAAATCTGCCTTTGAATCCCACAAAGTGCATTGCATTATCAATTGGAAACTTGTAGCTAACCTTGAAGCAAGCAATCTGATACCCCATCAAAAATACTGCAAAGGCTAATTCTGAAAGGCAAAACTCCTTCCTTTTCTCTTTTTTTTTTTTTCTTCTGGGAAAAATTAATGCTTTAAATGGCATAAAATATATTAAACTTTTTACTCCTGGTTCTGTATTCTTTACTCACATGCATATGTCTTTTTCAGACATGTAGAACCATGCAAGCACTCACAGAGGTCAAAGGGAACCCTCGGGAATTAATATTCCCTGTCTGACAGAGGTGTTGCGAGGCACACCTCGTAAGTGAACACTCTGAGAGCCCTAGATAACAGCTGCTATATGTTGTAATAAATTAGTACTATTCATTATTACAGAAGAGCTAAACCATGTTTGTAATTGAACATTGCCTGAATCTTTTCCGAAGTTATTGGAGTTTGGAGATATGCCTTAAAGTAAATCTGTTAGTTGAGAGAATGAAGGAAGTAAAGCAGCAACGGGCTATGTTTTAAGAGCAAAACAGAAGAAAGTTCCCCTGGGCTGTATCCTATTGACCTTTAGTTCCATTATTGTTTCTAAAATGTTCTTCCATTTAAGGCATTGCCAATGAATCCTTCCCAAGAAGCTCTGGGAAAGGATATAAAGTGAGGTCTCAACTGAGCTTGTAAGTGACATCTCTAAAAATGGAGGGTTGAATTATGTTTTACTGACAGCCAGGTTTTAAGGGGGAAAATTCTCCAGGCTTTGGTCATGAATCTTCTATAATATAATAAATGGTGCCATCTACTGGTTCTCTTTTGCTTTTGATCAGTGTCAGGTTTTGATTGTGGAGCATAGCTACTCCAAGTAGCATTAAAACACCAAAGCATCAAGCCAATATGACTGCAGCTAGCATGCTTCCTGGATCTTGGAATGATCTACAGGGGTTTCCATAAAGCAAACAAGCCTAAAATGAAATAAGAGCAGTAGGAGAGAGAAAAATAGTGAGAGAAAAGGCAGCATTGCAGCAGACATGAAACTGGATTAAGGGTCGATACTGAAGACAGCTGCAGACAGCTAAGCTGAACCAGATGCAGCCATCCCAGAGGACAAATCAGTGACGAAGCTCCTCAGAGAGAAGATGAGAGCTTCTCCAATCCCTCACAATTAACTTCCTGTTAGAAAAAGAACAGCCAATCATGGTGGGTTTTTTCCCTTCCACCCACTCCAGTTTCTACTATTAAATAAAGCAGAAAATGTAAACAGCCTTGACAGAAGAAACATACAGATACCCCAAAATTTTATGGGTCAGTTTCTTTCTCAGAGTTAAATGTTTTTCCTGATTGACTGCAGGAGTGAGATTTGACTCTCTGAGTTACACCTCAGAAAACTGCATGGTTCTACTCTTAGGTATACAGTGAAATCTTGGCATTTCCTCTGGGGTCAAACTGGACTCACTGAGTAAAGGAATTGCCACAGATATTATTTTTTATTGTTGCTTATTATTGCAAAATTTAGATAATTTTCTTGAAAAATTGGCTGTAGAGAAATTTTAACTTCATTTTCTAAGAAAAAGAGACTAATGCAACCACAGCATCTGAAAACAGGGAAAAAGTCTCAAAAACACACAATTAAGTGCTTCACAAAAAACAGAATGACTGCTGGTGCTCCTTTGGAAGAAAAAGCACGAGTGAAAGTTCTTAGATATCACCCAACCCCAACAGACACAAATCCACATGAAGGTGCTCTCCTTCAGTTTGACTTCTCGTAAAATATGTTTTGTCATGATGGTCTTCACCTGGTAAGAAACAGATAAGCAGAAAAGGATGGAAACGCAGGTTATCGGTGCTTTTTTGCTACAAATAGAACCTACATCTGAGTAAGTTATTGCTTCTTGGGCTTCAGTTTTATGTCGTATCAATAAAGATCATGTTTACCTGTGCCTCATGGAGCGTTTTTAGACTTCAGAAATATAAGAAATCGTGGAAACCAGATGTCGATTTCACAGAATATTCTAACTTGGAAGGGACCCACAAGGATCATCAAGTCCAGACTCTCAAGTTAATGGCCCATATGGGAATCAAACCCACAGCCTTAGTATAATTAGCACTATTCTCCAACCACCTGAGAATCAGAAGTGCAAAGAGAGTCAAGCAGTTCTCACAGCAGAGTCCCACCTCCACTTCCGGACACCAAGTTAAGATTTTTATATATCTCTCAGGAGTATGAGTTTTGGCCGCAGCCACATACAGGAATTTCAGGCAATACAACTCCATTTGGAGTTGTGCTGGAAAGGACAGGGAACACTGGAATTACTGTGGAAAGCCTCTCAGGCAGCCCTGAGGATGAGAGGCTTCTGTAAAATCACGGAACACAGGTTGAGAATCCTATTCCCACATGTGTAATCAGGACTTCTGAAAGGGTGTAACTGAGGGCCACAAAGAAGCTTATGACAATAAAAGTGGTATACATTTTGTCATTAGCATGCAGACCCACTCTAACAGACTGTTTTCATGTCAATGTGTGCAAATATTTTCTTAGTTTAGTTTTCCCAGTAGTGGATGGCCTGATATCACAAACCTGAAGTTCTAAGGATTTGATATCCTGCTAGATACACAACAAGGTTTATAGCAGGCTTTCTTTAATCTCCCTTTATATTTTTCATCAATCTGTGATTAGCGTAAGAATTTAACCTAATGAAGAGGATATTCAGCACATTGGTTCCTCCCACCAGGCAGGGCAGTTTCTGTCCCAGTACACATGTGCAAAGGTAAAATCTCTCTTTTTGGCACCAGCTCTAACCTTCTGTCTCAAATGGACCCCAACTAGTCTGTGGTGATCTGTCACACAACTAAGTTTTAATAGAAAAGCCCTAGCTCCTGTAAAAAAGGCACTGACAATACTTCCGTTCTCCAGTTCCTGTAAGAAGTTCTGTGGACAATGTGTAGCACTGGAGAAAACGGCTACTTGCTGCTGTGCATAAAGCCCACGGCTTCCAGTTCAATTCCTGGCTCCCAGAACAGATAGGGATCAAGCATGAGCCTAGGCAGCAGATGGGGATGTTGCTAATTGGTCTGTTTTGATGCTGGGCCATCCACTGACAGTCACTTCGCACTTCTCTCTCAGCAATGATTTGCCATGTCAAAGAGCTACAGATATGGAAACGATAACAAAGAAAGTGGAAACAGCACTCACTTCAGTGCAGACAATCCCTTTTCCTCTACTGTGCTAACCAAATTTGCTGCAGAATGTTGAGGCAGCTTGGACTCGGCAGATGCTTTGCAGACCAAAAGATGTGATTTGTACTTCTTACAGTGTCAAGTGACAATGATTATACGTGAGTGTTGCCATTTCTAATGCATTTTTGCAGCTTTCTTGAAAAGCCTGGTGATGGTTATAAATGAAGGAAAGCATAACGGTCTACCATATGTGCAAAATAATATGGTGGGTGAAAACTACAGTGGCTCATAAACAAGGGATTAGAGCTCAGTAAAGGTTGTGAGAGTGACAGAAGTTTTACTGCAGAAGCAGTATTCACAACCAGGAGCAGGAATAAAAGACTGCAGATGAAACTAGAAGAGAATTCAGGAGCATGTTGGAACCAGTGGTAAAGTTTTGGAGCTGTTAGATCAAACTGCTCCAGTTTAAAAAAATAGCAGCAGATTACAATCTTTATACTATGGAAGAATTCAACTTTCACATTTTCTTCTTCTCCAGAGATTACTGACTACAAATCTTAGTAATTTTGCAGTTACAATTGTAACAATGCTGTAATGTCTCTGCCATATTTTACAGGCTATGGGACAGTAAATGACTGTGATAATACTGCTTTATGGGAGGTACCATATCAGAGATTCTGTCTGCATTTCACTTTTGAGCAGAGTTGCTAAATTCTCTCTGGTTTTTAAGAATTTTTTCTGTTTTTCATTAAAATGAAAGAAAATTACCAATTACAGATCAGCCATTTAAAATGCAGTAAAAGTACCAAATTGTTTATTGAATTGAAGGAATAGGTGTGCCTAAAAAGGAATTTTACTGTCTATGTGGATCTGTTTAATTATCTTAGGTAAAAGTGTCACCCTTTAGAGGGCCAAGTTCTATTCTTTCATTTTTGATGGAGCTGTATATTTCTAAATATAGAAGATTGTCCAGGAAAATCCAGGCACAACATGCAGTGGAGTATCTTAATACAAAAGATAATTTGAAATTTAAAAGCAACTATTTGCCTTGACTTTTCTAAATGTCACCACTTCTATCCCAGAAAAACACAGGAAGAAAGACTGTTGCTGTAGTATTTCCGGTGCAGACAAACAACTCCAGCGAGGGCATCGCTGCAGGGCAATTCTGCTTTCTTAGAGCCATTAATTTCACCAAAACACTTCTCTAAGGAGAGGATGAATCACCTTGTCAATCCACGTCTCTTTCACACAGGAAATTTAGATATTCATTTACAGGTTTGGTATGGTCAAGGTTAGGCAAGAAGAATCCCACACAGATTCAGCAAACTTCACTGCAAGTGGTCTGCCTTCAATTCCACTAATGAACATGCTGGACAGGGGCTGATCAGCTAACACAACATCCAACGAAGGGTGTGGAGAGAGATGTTCTGCGGACATATTACTTGGAATTCCAGCATTAAACGTCACTAGTGTATCTGGTAGGGAACATCATTCTCAGTTGGAGTTCATTAGGCACATCTGTAAAAGTAAGAGATTTAATGACTGTGAAACAGATCATTCGCTTTCATGACTGCTAAATCCCCACTGGAAGAGTACTCCCACTTGGCTATTGATTCAAACTAACTGTTAGGTTTAACAAAAATGTCTTGAACGACATCCCAAAGGCAACTGCCATATAAGAATGAGGAAGAAATAAAGTGGACATGTATTTCACACTGGTAATTTGGTCTCAATAGCCAAAACATTCATTTTGTTATCTCTAACAGGTATACCTCATTTTCCATTCAAGAGAGAAAAAAACCTCAACAAATGTATTGCCAATCAAATATCTAATCAGAATTCTCTGGTTTTCTATTGAACGTTTCTAAACTTCTATTTTTAATATATATATTAGCACATGTTTTCCATTTCCTCTTTCTCATTTATAATTGATCTTCTATACATCATTAATTAAAGTTGTTAGCATCACAATATGTCAGCTCTTCCTGTGTTCCATTGCTTCTAAAAACAATGTTACATTGCTGTTTCTCTGATCAGCTGCTCTTTTATGCTTTTATGCCAGCTTTTCAGTTGTTTGTTTCCCAATGTACATTATTTTCCACTCGTAAGTATTAAAAGCAAACATAATTATAATAAATGATATCAGAAAATTGAAGCATTTGGGAAATACACTAATGAAAGTTCAACACTCCCTTTGTATGATAAAATTAGCACTCTTAAAGATCTAAATAAGCATGGCTAAGAATGTCTCTGGTGCCAATAACCTAAAAAGTAGTCAAAATCCCCTGTGCCACATTGCAAAGACATTCAAATGGAAAGAAAGCCATCTGCATCTGTCTAGGCACTACGAAACCAAAGTGAGTTAAATTAAGTTTTCGAAATGACATCTAAACACCCTACAGGTGTAATTGCCAACGGGTGGTTCCTTTTTCAGCTCCAGACTTACTGAAGTGAGAAGGGTTAGACTAGACAAAAGCTGCAGTGAATCAGCAACTGATCTATTAGCTCCTACTTTTCAACAGAAAACCAAAATGGCTTTGAAATTCTTAATTACTGTATTTCTGAAAATAGAATAAGCATGGTCTGTAGCTTCTTTTTAGATATTAAAAGAAATGAGTCAAACCCACCAAAACACAGTGATTGCTACTTCAAGAACTGAAGTGGTGTTAAAGTAATGATTTACTTTTGTAATGAGTTACTTGTGATTTCATACTTTGATCCCTCTTTGAGTAGTGAGGTGATTCTTTGTTGTTTTGTGAGTGCTAATTGCCGCAGTGCTGTGTTAAATCATTGTTATGCTGGTTTTCTTGAGCAGCAGGATGAAATAATTGGAAAATTAAAACGAAGAAGTTCATTAAAACTGGTATGGCTATAGAAATAACATTTTCCATCAATTCAGTGAGGGGTTGTATACAGTTATGCAAACAATCTGTTGAAAAACGTGTGGTTTTTTTCCTGTCTAGAAGATCAAATCTTTGGTGCACACAGCTTTTCTCAAGCAGACCAGGAAATGATAACTACACTGGTGTGATTTACCTCTCCACATACTTCTCTGAGTACACTTAATTCAGGTATGAATCAAAGTTCAGCCATATAATTCTGCTGATATGATGTGTATCTCACCAAAACTCAAATTCTATATGTAAAACTAGATCTCAAATGTATTAGAGGTTATTAGGAACTACTATACACCACTGCAGAATAACAGGATACTGTACAGAGTATTATATATATATAATATATACATATATATATATAATATAATACAGAGATACTGTACAGAGAATAACATAGAACATTAATGACAAAACTCTCTTCCACTTTGGACTTTCTAGTACAGAAGACAGCAAAATGTGATGCTCAATACACTTGAGCCATTACATCACAAACTGCAGGAGTAGCTGCAGTGCTGAGCTGCAACAGGATCTAGGTGCTACCTGTCCAGATGCTATACTTATTGCCTGAAAAAAATTTAAGCAGCTACTGCACCTTGTAAGGAAGCAGTGGAGGTGTCATGACAAAAAGAAAGAAGCTCCATGGAAAACTGAGCACCAAACAAATCTCATAGTTTACTTCAAAGAATCATTTAAGAAAAAGTAAACTTGTGAGATTCTACTGATATTCATAGAGTCAAAAACAGATCAGTACTTCAGATCTTTTGCACAGGTCTCTGTCACATGAGTTAACAAAAACTGACAGTAATATGGACTGTTACTGTTCCGAAATGGCTGGAGCATGATGGGATTATCTGTTGATTAGGAAGGATTTTTCTGATTTTGGAACCTCACGTTACACTACAGGTTCTGTAGTATAAAATGAACAAAAGCTTCTGTACTACTCTTCTCCCCTTCCCAATTTTACTTCCACTCATTGCAGCCTGTGTCTGTCTCCCATTCATATTCTCCTGATATCCTTAAGTTTATGACTTATGTTTCCAACTTCATTCTCATTTTCAAGGATCTGCTCAGGGCTTTTCTGGTCATTAGATACTAATTTTAAAAGTCTAGGTGACAAAGGGGAGATTGGAAATTCTCACTGATGCAAGTATTACTAGCAACTGATGAAACAGTTCACATGACTGGAATGCTAAAGATTTTTAGATAAAATTTGTTTAGTGGAAGAGGTGAAAGTAGTGAATGATGTAGTGGTAGTATCACTACACAGTACCACAAAGACTAGTCAGTCCATAGATCCTGATAATCCAGAAACTAATTTTGAATGTGCTAAGGCACAAAAGACAAGGAGAGAATACAGCAGAGTGGGAAGGAGGGAGAGTCTTTATAGACCATGAAACCATAGCAGAAGTATTTCTTATGACTTCTCTGCAGTGAGAGGCAGACTGCAGGGGAGCAATTGTCTTGCCATGGGAGAATTCAATTTCAGAAAAGTAGCACGGAGGTCACACAACTTATTAGAGTTTCTAAAATTATTCCTTGTGATCCTTTAATACAGAAAGTATTATTGCTCTCAGTGCAGAGCAACTCAATTATGGTCTCACTACGATGGATAGAGCTGTATTAATTCCTGGCCTGGAGTCAGTGAGGGATAACTGGAGATAATAGATGGGATTTATGTCATGTAATTTTAATCATCTGCCATGAGTATAGAACTATTTGCCCTGGACTCCTTCTTCAGGCAGCAAAGGCAACTTGCTAGAAGGCAAGTAGATGCCACCTATCTTAGAGCCCTAGGAAGTTGAATCTTACCTCATGTTAGTTATGCAAGAGGTAGATTTGTTCCCATCCAGATCCCCTCTGAAGTCACTGCAAAGAGCAAGGTGACACCACCACAACGTGAATTACTGAATCCTATATAAGTGTCCAAGACAGGCAAGGTGATCTCCCCAAACGTTAGCATGCAAAATGGCTAATTTCCCACGGTTGATGAAAATTGTGAGTAAAGTCTTCTGAGGAGAAGCCGATAGAAAAAAAAAGCAAACGAAAGATGGGGGTTCTATGAAAGAAACTAAAAAGATGCTTAAAAAGTAAAGAGGACTCCATCACAAAAGAGAAAACCTTTAGCTGAAAGCCTACTCTGGTTCGCTGGTAAACGGAAAAAGCTGTTAAAACCAGCCTCCCACTATTCCCTAGTGTAACATATGGAACACATGACAATATTGAATTGTTACATTATTGAATGTAATATATAAATGAGAAGCTTGCAGCCCAGGAAATCAATAGGGAAAGCTAGAGAAATGCGAAGGAAAATATCCTGCCAGCAATAAGACAATAAAGAGCCTTTACTAATAATGCTATTGTGGCTGTGGTAGCTTAAGAATTTAGGTTTAGGATGCCTCTTACCTTACTTTAGACATCAGAATATAGTTATTTACACCTGAGATAGTGACCATTCACTCCCTTTACAGTCAATTGAGAGAAATGGGTCTTTTGAGGGCACAGTTCCTATCATCCTAACGCAACTATATAAAGCAGTTCAGATTAAACATCCCTACAAGTGTTTCTTTCCTTCCATGGCTATAAAGAAAGAACCAACAGATGTAAATGGGAAAAAACTTGAGACACCCAAGCTCTCCTCTGCAAAAACACTTGCTTTCCCAGCAGCATCAGTTAACCTAAACCAAAACATTAGCAATTAAAGAAGTCTTAGCAACAATGTGAACTCAAAATTTGAGAGATGATAATTTTAGTAGAGATGCACAAAAGGTAAATACCATATTCATACTGCAGCCGAGGCAGGGCGTTCCAATTCTTTAGTAACTGCAAGAGACATGACAAAACCTGAGGATAAAATTTTAATCACAAGCCTCAGATAGCTTTTATCCAAGTTGGTTGAGAAGGCCACTGGTCTACTGATGTGAATTTTATATGAATGTTAGAAAGTCAGGATTCAATAGATTAGAATTCTGTGCCAATACTTAAAAAGAGAAAGGTTATAAAAGTGAGTAATTACATGATGGAGCCCCCGGTGGTCTAGGGGAAAAGACACTGCACTGTCACTGCAGAGACCCGGGTTCGATTCCCGGTCGGGGCCTCTCCCCAGGCAGATGGAGCTCGTTAGCCCTGTAAGGCAATCCATCTACGTCCTGAGGACCTCGCTGCCACTGTCCAAGTGTGCTTGGCCCCGGCAGATGAACCTTAGGATTAAAGGGTGGGCTCAGTTCCGCGCACACTGTGTCTCACCTAAAAAATCCAATGCGCAGGCTGGAAGGTGGAAAGACCTTCCCCGGTTCTTCGTTCGCGAAGACTGGCCATTATTACATGAAACTGTCCTTCCTCTCTCACCGAAATTCCCTGCCAAAGTTCAGTCTTTTGCTCTAGAACATGTAGCCATAAAATAAACCTTTGAATATGGGTAAAACAACAGACTGGCTGTGCTGTTTCTGGGCTTATAACACACAAAACAAGCATTTATTGAGTCTTTTAATTTAAGGGTAATTGCTCTAAGATTCCTTTGAAGTGACTGGGAAGAGCCAAGCTCTGCCACAAGGCATGCAAGGACTGCATGAGCTGCGGGAGCTGTGGGATGCCTTTTGCTTCTCAAGTGTATTGGGAGCCTCAAGCATTGACATTCATACCTTAGGTTTCAGCTTTCCAGGACACTGACCTTGAGACAGAACCGCAGTTTCAGGCCAAAAGATTCAGTTCAGCTATTGTTATTTAAGAAGCCTGAAAACATAGGTTTACACAATATGTTGTAAATCTGTAACTACCAGCAATCATCAGTTTCAGTCAGCTGGAAATCTGACCTAATCATTCTGAAATATACTCTCAGCAAAAAGCAGGAAGCCAATGATCTTAAACAGAACAATTCTTACTAAGAAGATAGTGACCTAAAGAAAAATTTGTAGTAGATTGCTTTTAGCTCACAAAACCAAACTTTTAATTATTTTTAAGAAAAAGTTAAGTTCTTCTCTTTAGAGTGTATGTGCATTATAACTGAGATTAGAACAGAAGGTCGAGAAAATTTGCGAAAATCTTCCTCTTTAAAAACAGATTAAAAATTAAGAATAAATATATTGAATCCTCCAATTGTCATAAGAGCTGGAATACGTAGTATCTCCTTTTCATCCTGAATTTTTAGAAATAAAATACAGTTTATGTTTATACATCATGTTCTGTAAAAATATTTACTATTCTCTGAGTAGGTATTGACCTTCAAAACCGAAACATGAAAGGTGCCTTTACCATATGAGAAGACATTTAACCACTAGAGGGAACTGTTAGACTTCATTGTCAGTGGGGGAAAGAAGCAACTGCATTTCAAACTGTCGGTGCTAGTCCCACACCAGAAAAATCTTCATAACTTCACTGAAAACACTGCAAGGGATAGATTACACTAATTAATGTAACGTGAAGATGACAGAAAAACACTGAAGCCTTTATGTGACAGCCACTAAGTTCCGAATATATGTTATACAATATTAATAACAAAAGGAGAGATTAAGAAGCTTGCTGCGCTTGGAAAGATTGTAAGTAACCATCTTGAACCAGCATTATATTTAATGACATGGTAAAGCTGCGTCCTCTGTTTGATTTCACAGAATCATAGAATGGTTTGGGTTGGAAGGGATCCTTAAAGGCCATCTACTCCAATCCCCCTGTGCAATGAGCAGGAACATCTTCAACTCGATCAGGTTGCTCAAAGCCCCGTCCAACCTGATGCTGAAAGTTTCTGAGGATGGAGTATCCACCAACTCTATGGGCAACCTGTGCAAGTGCCTCACCACCCCCACCGTAAAAAACTTCTTCCTTCTATCTAGTCTGAACATACACTCTTTCACTTTAAAGCCACTGACCCTTTGTCCTATCACTAAAGTCCCTCTCCAGCTCTCTTGCAGCCCCCTTTAGGTACTGGAAGGCTGCTATAAGATCTCCTCGGAGCCTCCTCTTGTCTAGGTTGAACAACCCCAGCTCTCTCAGACTGTCTTCATAGGAGAGGTGCTCCCACCCTCCTATGATGCTGGTGGCCCTTCTCTGGACTTGCTCCAATAGGTCCACGTCCTTCTTATGCTGGGAACCCCAGATCTGAATGCAGTACTCCAGTTAGGGTCTCATGAGAGAAGAGCAGAGGGACAGAATCTCCTCCCTTGACCTGCTGACCACACTGCTTTTGATGCAGCCCAGGATACAGTTGGCTTTTTGGACTGCAAGGCACATTGCTGGGTGATATTCAGCCTCATCCACCAGCACTCTCAAGTCCTTCTCATCAGGGCTGCTCTTGATCTGGTTATCTCCCAGCCTGCATTGATGTCCAGGGTAACCCTAACACAGGTGCAGCACCTTGGACCTGATCTTGTTGAATGTTATGAGGTTCCCACGGGCCCACTGCTTAAGCTTGTCCAGGTCGCTCTGGATAGTCCCCTTTCATCCAGATGGGACATGATTCTATGGTTCTATGTGCAGTTCAATTTCATTTCAGGGGTAGGGAGGGTAGAGATATTTTTGTTTATCTTGGTTTGCCCTTTGCAATATGTGGTTAATGTTTTTCTTAATTTTGTTAGGTCTTTATACGCTGCATTCTCTAAATGCTAGAAAAAGCCAGATGAAATTGTGGTACTTTAAAGATGCTGTGAATTATTTTTGCTCAATCCATGTTTCTAAGGTAGTTCATTGCATTGCCTTAACTGTGCCCCTGAAAAAGTGTTTGCGTCCTGCAAAGCAGACAATTAAAAGGGAAATATTTCAGTACTGCTTGGAATTCCTCAAGTCACTGCCTCCACATGACTCAGATCTACATGCTACAGCCTCATTTTAAAAAAGGATCTAATAGTGACTTTGGTAAAGATATATTCATCCATTTCAGAAGACCAGGTAAGAGTTCTGAAATCTGGGGGTTTCCCCACCTTCAGCAGCATGATGTACCATCAATGCACAGTGTGGTCATGATTTCTTCTTCCTCTGAAGCATTGTGTAAGAACTCTAGTAGAATAGCACGCACTACTTACTGTTACACTCACGCACACAGCTCTCTGCAAGTGACTCTCCTGAGGGCCAAAGCAAACTGCAACAGGGGCAAGGCAGTACAGCACTGGTGTCTACCTCTAACCCACCTTCCCTCTTTTGTTGTCTATCTTATGTAGCCTTGGGAAGAGCAGTGATCTTAGCAGGTATGTCTGCATTACCTGACACACTTCATCTGCTTCAGCACCTGAGGTTGTTGAGTCACTGAAAGGGTTTCCTGCAGAGCATTAGCTTAAAACATGGGGAAATCCTTCCCTTTATCATACACCAGTGCATTTGCTGCATGACAAGAATGATTCAACAGCTGTATTGTTTCCCTGTGAGCATGGAGTTCCCCCAGTATTTTCCTGATCATTACATTATATTGTTGGAATAAATCCAGTTTCCTGTGCTTTAGACTTTTGCTAAGTGGTGGGTAGGTTGGTTGGTAAGTTTTCCTACACACTCAGTTATTTACATGCCTATTGCTGCTTGGTGTTTGTTTTGCTTTTCAGAGCGGGCAGTCACTCCTCTTGCTGTTGCCTGCAGAGTACATATTCCAGACACATATTACATATTTGAACTAGAGCTACCTTTTGTGGCAAGAAAGCTGAGCAGCTGAGGCATACTTCGATTTCCAAAGCTTCCACCATTCATTTGGGGATACAGCTAAACCACACAGCAGCTCCTTTCTGGCATGCACAGATGAGTTTGAATCACAAATGGTCAGGGATTTTTTTTGATATAGAGTTAGCTATTACCAGAGTAGTTACCAGAGTATTTGAGGCACAACTGAGATAAGCTGAGTCCATTTAAATATGTATTTTAAAAAAGCAAGTTTTGCACTGAAGAAAAAGGAGGTATACACCTTTGTTAGCTGAGATCCCATGAAGGGGTCAAGGGCCCCAGTAGATGAGCTCTCCTGCAAAGAGCAAAAAGGAGTATGACAAAACTTGGGCCTTGACTGATAGGTATGCCTCTGTATAGGAGAAGGGAGCACTGACAGGAGTATTACATACAGCTCTTGTAAGCATATCTGTTAAATTATATTAAATAATTTCAAAAAGTACAAAGAACTATGAAAGTAATTTGAGATACTGAAACAATGAGATTTGTGAAAAGGAACAAGGAAAATGTAAGTCCAAGGTATTTAGCTGATATAAGTGAGTCATACTGTACATGTACTGATACATAGAAACCGCCCTAACACTCAGGGAAGTAATAATGAACATCTCCATTGGTCAAAAAGAAAAACAAAGGTGTGATATTTTTCTTACATGAGAAGGTTCGGATTCTTTGCTAGAGTTGTTTTCAACTGGTAATAATGTGCAAGATTAAACTGTGATTTTATAACCACGGTAATAAATGTCAACGTGAATTTGGTTGAAGTAATTTGTGTGGCTGATACAAAACAAATTTTGATGCATTAATTGTTATGGATCTTAAATAATTAGAAACTAAATAGGAAAACTAGACAATATTAGTGGTAAAGGCACATTTAAGGGCATACAGTCTTAATCCCCTGAAAATGTCAGGTATTTTACCACTTTTGAGGGTATACATTAAGTTAAAGCTCTTGGTCAAATCTGACAGTCAATAACTTTGAAAGACTTAAACTATTTAACTCATCAAGAAGACAGAATACAATATTTTTATGGAGAGAAACTACTTCATATAAAGTACATTCATTTTTCTGGATGGCTGAATAAGTTGAAATTAGAAATCAGGCAAGACAAGAGAAGAAAATAACTGTAAGAGTAAATTCTCTGATTTTTTCAAATCTGGATCCCTTTCTAGAAGATACACATGCATCAAGTGCATGGTATTTTGATCTGTGTAGGGATAAACAGTTGTAATGCTACATACTTGATAAGGCTCAATATTCAGGACATACTGTTACCATAACATAGGATATTGAGGTTTTCATTTCTACTTTATTGTTTTAATGAAAGCAGACTGGTTGATACTACTGCAAAGGAAAACGACCATTGCAAAAAACCTTCAGAGTCTAACAATGTTGAGAGAGAGCCTTCATGAGTCAGGATATTGCTTAAAATAACTTTATATTAAAGGGAAATAACATATTAAAGGAAATGTAAATATACTTGAATATATGAATGTAATAATAGTACTGCATTTTAAGCTTTGCTTTCCCAAGCTAACAATATATAGGGAATTTTTACATTTTTTCAGAGTAAATAGTCAAGTTGCTTAAGTCTTCATTTTATATTCATGAGTAAAGATAAATCAAAATTATTCAAGATAACACCTTAAATAAAAAGCTACTTTTAGAGGAGAGATAAATTTTACAAGTTATGTCCAAACAGAACTACTACCTTAAGTGTAAGAGTAGAGAAATTAATGTAAATTCTTCAAATGCCAAACACATGATAAAAAGAAGGCAAAGGAAAATGGCTACTGTTCACTACTATTTTAACAAGAATTTTTAATAAGTTGTCATTTATGTTGAGTCATCTTACCAAATATTAAGCAGTTAGATGCTAGATGGCTGACACTAATTAAGATCCTCTAGATAATAAGTTCCTCTATAATCAGTCATCTAGAACACGTTCCTATCTCTTGAGGGTGAGTTGTTCCATTTTAAAAGCTATCCAGATGTATTACTCTCTTAACCTACTCCCTTCTCTTTGCTAACATATATTAGATCAGTTGAAGTCAGATTATTTGAAACCCATTTCTGAATATACTTGTTTCTAAGCCTTTTACAGCTGGACAGCCTATGTCCTCCTTGGCCTCTTGCTAGGACATCCTGGCAGACACAGAGCAAACAGCCTGTTACATCAGCTGTATGAATTTCCCACACAGCAAATAGAGGCCACCAGAGCTTTCAGAGCACCTTAGTACGTTGCAGTGAAGAGGGATGTGGATAAAAGATCTAGAATTTTGGTCTCTCAGGAATGCAAATATACACAGATATTCATTTCTCTGTAGGAAAAACAGTGTAGATCCTAATCTTCAAAGACCAAATTAAATAAACAGGAACTTCTCAAATTTTGCTTGGTTGACTTTCAGAAAAACTAACTTTTTAGATAAAATTGGCACATATTTTGAAAACACCTGGAAGTGTCAATAGCTTTCTTCCTGGATGCTCTCTGGTTACAGTAAAAAAACCAAACAAACAAAAACCCCAAACAAACAAAAACAAACAAACAAACAAACCCCCCCCTAAACAAACAAACAAACAAAATCTTAGTTTAGGCCAGAAAATGAAAGTGATAAAAACTTCTAAGAGAAAGAAATCAACAAGCTCTGGCCCAGCTATTATGCTATTTAAGAGTTGTAGTATGTCCAGAAAAAAAAGCTCCCCTGCTTGGAAAATATTACCCACATTCCAGCTTTGTTAAGTTTGTTACATGATATTTTGTCACTCCACTACTCCAAGACACTTTCTTAGTTCTGCTGCCTTCTTCTCCAGCTGCTGAATGTTCCAGTGCCACTGTCTTTTATTTGAATGGGCTTTGTTCAGTTGGCAATGCAAACGTTTTAAAATAGCATCGTATCTTTTATTCTGTACCTAAAAAAAAAACAACAACAAAAAAAAAACCACAAAATTCACTTCAAAATTTCATTCAAGTAAAACTATTTACAGAGCTGGGTTCAGCTCCCTTACCTGTGTCCAAGGGTACACCTTAAAATTTTACTAAGTCATTACACATTTACTTTCTGCTGCTGAAGATACGGATATCTAGGAAGACATTCATCTAAGTCTGCTTTAGGACAATATGAATCATGCCTCACTTTTCACATAAGGAAAGGAAAGCTGTGTCTCACTAAGACCTTAAATGAGGAGTTCAGTGTGGGTATCTACTCTGTAGACGTCTAAAATTTAACAAAGTAAATCTCACCCAACGAGTCAGCATCTCACACTGTAGCAACACTTTGTAAATGGAAGATTTCAGGCTCCAGAATGAAAGGAAAAAAAATTCATTCTTTGACAATTGTGTTTGTGTATTAATGAGAATACAAATGAGGTAACATAGATGGCTATAGTAGCAGCTTTGTAGCTGCACTGCATTTAAAATGGTACATTTCTCTTAGGCAGGCAACACTGCAGCAATGCAGTAGTGTATCAATTTTGCCCTCATTGCAGCCTTACATGGAGAACAATGGCTGCTGCAGATGACTCTCCGAAGATTTGCATTCTGAAGTGTAAGAGCATTCACTATAATCAAAATGGAAATAACGGGTATTCCCTTAATGAAAATTTGGGCTTGCTTACCATAGTTTGAATGGCATATGAGTGGTAGTGTATAATTACTCTTGTGTCTGCTTATTGAAATGTTATTACACTGTTCCTAACATACACATGATGGTGTACAGCTGCATCAGAACTACAGCACTGCCAGTGACTTCCTGTAAGTCTTACTGCCTAAATTTCACATAAGTAACTTTCTCACTAATGTTTTATAAATTACACTGCCGCCTTTCACTGCTGATGGGCTGTCTTCCTTCATGTTGCTTTGCTCTTCACTATAATCATTCACAACTTTTCGAGGGACGCTGTCAGATTCACTCATACGAGTGACTGCTTGGGGGATCTGAACGTCACTAGGACTACGCTGTATGACACAGAACCATCTATGATCAATGTTATCTGCTTTTTTTAGAAATGTGTCCTCAGCATCATTATTGGGAACTGTCTGGCACATCTGCTGAGGGAAGGAGCACTAACATGCTTACTGGACAGAGGGGAGGGAAAAAATTGCTCTTTTTACTGTCCTTGTGAACATATATGTCAACCATTAGAAAAAATTGTCTGGGCACTCGTGATATTTCCACCACTGGAGTCGTTTAAGGACAGAATAGGCAAGTATCTGCCAAGAATAATATAGTTGCACACTGACATAGGGGAAAGAGGGCAGTATGGGCAGAGACAGTCTTTTGAGCTTTCTTTTTCTTATTATTTTTACATAATTTTTTACATTTTTACATAATTTTCTATTATTTGCGGATATCTTGAATTAGTCCTTATGCCCGAAGTCTTGTCTCTACACAGATAACCACCCTAATTTATTGCTGACATCCCTGTCCAAGACTGGGAACAGGCTCTGCTCTTCAAGAGATGGGTGGTGGGGATGGTGCTCAGGAAAGGAGTGAGAGAAGGTACACAAGCTGCCTTAAGAGTCTGTCAGTACCCTGCATGATGAGAAGCATCCCAGGTATGAATTAGTTGTAGAGTTCATTAAATAGCAATGTCAGATCACTGACTTTACTTGGGGTGGGGGAGAAGGACACAGGCACCAATTTTTTTGCAGAAAGATATTTATCAAAATTTTTTAAATTTCAAAAATTCAGCTGCTTTAGAAAGGCATTCTGAATTACATTCCTGCATGATGTGCTTAGCTGAGGAAATCTTTGTGGGAAACCAGAAATAATACTGAAGCAAAGTGGGAGCACCAGGGCTATGAGAGTCAATCCATCCTGTTTGAGTGCCAGTTTAGCCATTAACAACAGGCTTCAACAGGAATTCTATAGGCATTTAAGAATAAGGCTGTATAGGGGCAGATTTGGATGAGTGGTTAAAATGATTCCTGAATAAAGGCTCCAGAAGTCCTAAAGCAACAGCAAACTCATTGATCAGATGCAATGACCTGCTTGTATCTGAAGGGTCAGAAACCTGGAAGCTCGTATATTCTTTGCAAAATTTATTAGTCATGGAATCACAGAAAAGTTTGGGGTGGAAGGGACCTTCACAGATCATCTCGCTGAACCCCTGGCCATGGGCAGGAACATTTTTCACTAGATCAATTTGCTCTACCCAGTGCATAGCATAAGTCTAGAAAGACCAGACCATGCAACTCACCCTGCTGTAAATATGTAGGTTTATGGACTGAACTGATCTCAAGAATACATCAACTGCACTAACCACAGCTCCAGGGACTATAATGGGAACTTTCCTGAGTCATGTGTAGTCACTTACATTCAAACAACCACATTTAGCTGTCAGCAGTCTGTAGCTGAATTCCACCACTGCAGCTAAATGGAACCTCGTCCATGTGACTAGTATCTCACTTTATTCCCATGCCTGACTTCAATGTTCTTTCTCAAGTTGTGCTGAGGACTGCTGAGTATAAATGTCTCTGCCTCTCCATTGTCAGTTTTTATATTAAAAATTGGACTGTTGTCAAGAGAGTTCTTAGTAGAAAATAAAACCCTGAAAGTTTTAGGTTTTGAACCTGCTTCCTTCTGAGGCAAAAAGATTGTATAATCCAAAAAACCGAAGAACAGGTTAACCTTCACTATTTATTAAAATTGATTTCAGGGACAGAACAGAACATTATTTTTAGGCTGCCTAATTTCACTTTGAGTTTAGAGAACTTTCTTAGAAGGATGTTGCCTTGGTAATAAAATATTTTCGCAGATGCTGAATAGCACAGACCTGTTCTAAAGCAGCTGTGTTTTGCTTTTCAGATTAAAAATTCTCTGCCATTCCCTATCACATGAAAAATGATTCTTTCTTCCTCCTAAATTTTACAATGGGCAATAGAGCTAACCTAAGATCAGTTAATCTTTACATTATCAGGCTTTGCTAATTAAATTTTGTGGCGTTTATTTGAACTAACAAGATAAACTATGTGAAACTTCCAAACTAAAAACTATCTAGACATACAGAATATTTTAGTAAGGAAGAAAATATAAAATACAGCTCAATTATTTAAAAAAGAAGGTTTTAACTATTTATCAGAATTTTATCTTGGCAGTTAATTAGGAGCTTCTGTGTTATTCCTAATTTAATGTCAGTTCAAATTAGAGAGATTCATGGGAAGTCCATTTTCTTCGTGCAATT
The DNA here is from genome assembly GCF_003031625.1 of Empidonax traillii. Lineage (NCBI taxonomy): Eukaryota > Metazoa > Chordata > Aves > Passeriformes > Tyrannidae > Empidonax > Empidonax traillii. Next base: position 1,001,625 of record NW_020955440.1, on the reverse strand, counting down.
GATTGTCCCACTGATGAGTCATCAGGAACCATGAGACAAGTCATGAATAATCAAATCAGCAGTGAAATTTAAAGTATTTCAGAAGTATTACAGAAATTTTAAAAGGTGCATTTTCCTTTATTACCATTCAGTGACCTCTTTCTTTTCAGGACATCATTCTAAATTTCACAACTGAATTCCTTCTTAAAAGACTTCAGAAAAAAACGTTCTTAACTTCAATTTTTCTCAAGATAGCAATAAAGCTCTGAATTTTAAAAAAGGTATCAGTACCCAGAGTTTAAGATAGCATAGTTACTGTATACACATGGCCAGCAATGATGTATAAAGTACTTCAAACTTCATTTGCACTATCTACATTCTGTCAAGAGAACTGTAATTAAATTTTATTTTAATTACTCACTTCAATTTCTTTTCTAAGCTTAGCATGCTTTTTTTTCTCTTCTTCCAGCAAATCTGTTCTTTGATCGATGAAATCTTTCAGTGTTGTGATTTCACTTTTTAAAAGTGTAATTTCTTCCTGCAGATGTAAGTCAAGATACAGAAATCCACTCCTTGAAATGTGGTACAGAACATCTGTTAAGCTTATTAAAAATGTCACATTTTAACAGTCTCACTCCATTACTAGAGATTAGAAAAAAGGACTATAATAAACAATTTCACAGTAAACCTATGAATAATAATTTAATAATAATGTAAGAAGACTAATTAAAATTAATAATTAAATATTTTATAACATGGGTGTAGACATATAAGAGTAGATACTTTTGATCTGAAATACGAAAACTACAACAATATAGGACTTTGAACTCAATTTGAGAGTCTTTACTTTGTTATAAAAACTATGTCAAAATTATTTCACATAAAAGGAAAAAAAATTAAAAAGGAAATGTAATACCTGTACTTGTTTTATAACAGATCCTTCTGGATTCTGGAGATCACGCATTAACTCCTCTTTCTTTGTCTTTAATTCTTCAACAATAGCCTTCTTTTTAGCAAGCTCAATCATAACTGGCATTTTATTTTCCATCTCCCAAAAGAGATGTTTATGATTCTCTATTTTTTCCCTATATTCATTATTTCTTGCAAGTATCATCTCAAACTCTTCTTGCACTGTTTCTGCATCACACCTCAGCTTTAAATTTTCAGAATACTGGGCTCTGACTTGGGCCTCCAGATTCTTACAGTGATATTTTGTCACTTCTATGGCATCATCTTGCAGATGTATTTCCTTTTCTGTTGTTTTTGTTTCTAACAGAATAGAATTAATTTCTTTTTCTAGTTCCTGAAACTTTGCCTGTAAAACATTTCAGTGGTATGTTAAGAACATTTCTTCAGGGGAATACGAAGTGTCTAGTTAAACACTGTAATTAATTTATATTTATTCAACAGAGTCTTCTTTTTAACTTGTGTAATAGGGTTTGAATGGAAGATAATTAGAGTTCTATTTCTTAAGATCATCACCTTAGAGGCACAATGCAAGAATACTTAGTTTTCTCCCCTTAGATTGAGTCTAAAATATGAAACTTTAAATTACTCATATTTGCAAGATACATAGGGTGTGGTAGATCAAACCTAATCCTAGTGTTTGTTTAGAGCTGAAATCTGGTGAAGTACTAATAGGACTAAAAATAACTAAAGATGCCAAAAATCACTTACAAACCCACACAAACACACAGAGCGGTGTTCCAGGTGATGGAGCTTAACTAGCCTGTTCTGCTGAGGTTTTTAATCCTGTCTTCATCACAGTAGTATTTGAGAGTTGGATTAATCCCTACTATTTTAAACCCCACAAGAAATATGTATCAAGCCGTAAAAAGGCCTCTTCATCTCACTGATGGGAAGCAAACAAAAGCAGGAAGCAGTATTTCAATCCATCATAAGAAATCACAGAATCATTAAGGCTGGAAAGGACCTCTAAGATCATCAAGTCCAATCCTGAACCCACCATGAGTCCACTGCTAAGCCATCTCCCTGATCACCACATCTACACGTAAATCTAAGATGGAAGGTCTGAAGTGCTGCCTCAGAAATGTTTTTCTCTCTTAGACGACTAGCAAGGGAGCCTAGATGACTAATGCAGGCTTAGCATCTGATTTGTAGGCCATGCAAACTAGCTATGATGAATGCCGCCCAAAGTTCCTGCCAACTGTACTGCACTGAGATGATTAGCATTGTGATTTATGTCGCCTATTATCTTTTCCCTAATGGAAGCATTACGAGTGGTATGAAATCTCTTACTCAATGTCTTGAACAGATTAAGACATTATTAACTGTTATGAACAAAAGTTCCTGCATAGTTTTTAATTTAGAAATCTTTGGCTACAGTTTTAGAGGATTTTATAACTGCCAGCCACTTTTACTGAGGATAGGAAAGCAAAAGATCTTAGTGGCAAAGATGGTAAATTTTGGAAAGGAAATTATTGGTTTCCATGTCTTCTGTGACATGCACACCTGGGAATTGATGTAAAGATGAAAAAGCAGTTCTGCATTTTGATGTAAAGTTCTTAATTATTTAACTTTGCTACTCTAACATTAATGTTTGTATGGAATATCCTAGGGTTTGGGCTTTTTTGAAAGAAAAAGAAATAGGTACAGAAGAGGAAACAATAAATGAACTAACTTAATTACCCAGGGCTCTAAAGTTCTGTGGGTTTTTTTGAAAACCAATGCCTTTTTTTAAATTGTTTGGTGACAAATTATTGTTGCATGTCATCATACTATATTATGGGATGTTGTATCAGTAGAAGGAAACTTGCAAAATGTGGCCAGTCCATGGACATTTCTAAGCAACATAAGTTTTCACTGCTATTTCAGAGAACTTATCTTTGTGCAAAATTTCAAACATCAATTATTTCAGTTGCAGAGCTATTCACAGATATTATAACTATTGGAACGAATATACCTATTATAGGCATATTAGTTATAATATAACTATTATAACTAATTGGAACTAATAACTAAATATTGGAACTCTACTATTTCCATTTACATTCTCCCATACTGAAAAATGTCAAAGGGTACCGTGTCTTTCCTCAGAATTAAAAGTAAGTCACTCAAAGGAAATCTGATCTCAAAGGTTAAATAATAATTGAAAGCTAAATAAATTCTCTGAGAGATTAGGAAATAAATGATCACACAGTCTTCACCAAAACTACATGTATCCAGTGTTCTAATTAACAGTACTGAATAAGGCAGTACTTAATGACTATTTAGGATATCCACTTCAAACATACATTTAAAAAAAAAAAGGCATTTTTTTCAAAAAGATTATATGGGCTGGTGAAAATCTGCCAAAAAGAAAAAAAAAAAAAAGGTTTTAAAATCCTTCCTTGCCTGCTCTCCCCTTCTCCCCCACCAAATTTCTTAGGAGATCACTATAAAAAATAATTTTAAAAGACCTAATTTTGCATTTAGCTGCTGTGGATTTGCTTCGTGTGTTCAGCTCAGTATTTGTTGGGGATTTTTTGTGGTTTTTTTCCAAGTAAAAACCAAAAGTTTCACCTGCTCTAACAAAGTCTTAGCTCTGTTGTGGCCTTACAAAAAACAGTACACATCCACAGTTTTGACTAAGCCTAAGTGTATCTAAGTATCTGCCTTACAATCTGGCACTTGCCCCGAAAAATATTTTACTATTAGCATCTCTTTTTCATAGGAACACTTCTTTATCTAAGAAAAATTAAACAAAAAAAAAAAAATTAAACTGCTCTAAACAAGGTTTATTACCTGCAATTGGAAAAGAAGTGTTTTGCTTTTTTCTATCTCTGATGCCTGTAAATGCTGCCGCTCTGCAACTTCTTTTACAACTTCAACCAGCGATGGAGAATTTTGCTTGGCCATTTGAGGCGAAAGTGAAGAACTACAGGCGGGGGATAAAAAAAGAGTGAATTGTTTTACCTTAATTTCATTTAATTCCTGTTGATGAAAATTCCTGTTGGTGAAACAGTACTAAGGGATTTCCCCTGGGATGGCAAATCAATACCTTATTTCATTTGGCTCCCTTTTACTTAGCAAGAACCGGTTCTTAATGGGTAGACGTTCAAAGCTAATCACTGAGAATTAGAACGCTTGCTTGCGGAATTTTACAAAATACACTAGTGCGGCGCTGATCCGCAGCACAGACCCTGGGTTTGCGGACGCAGGCCCAGCTCTCACCGCACCTGCTGCACCCACAGGGCCGCCGCCCCTCAGGGCGCAGCCACGGCCGCGCCTCCCCCGCCCGGGGATCGCCGGCCAAAGGCAGCCCAGCTACGCGGCGGGACGGGCTCGGGGCACGTCGGAGAACCGCGGCCAGAAGGGCACAGGAGCCCGGAGAGGTGCTGATCCCGGCAGGAGCCCGAGGAAAAACGTCGGGAACAAGCCGTCGCCTTCAGGAGCAGGTGGCTGCTTCACCGCCCGCTGGCGGTTTCACCACCCCGTGGCTGAGGGCGTTCTACTCGGCCTCCTCTCGCTTCCAGGTTCGCCGGGTTACCTAATTCATTGAATTAAACTGCATTTGCTGCCATAGTTTGTTATGCAGAGAACACACGTTTTGCTGAGAACCACTGGGCTTACGACGGAGAAGAGACGTGGCCCAGTTTTTCCTGCTCTATGTGGTGTCCTGTGCTGTAGGCACAGACTTGCCTGGTGCCCACTCGTATTCTTCTGAACTCCAGGTTGAGGGATTTTAACCCTATATTGCACTTCTTTTATAATTCCATTTTAGAATTTATTTTATAATTTTTATATTTATAACATAGAACAACTTAAATACAGAAATATTATGTTAAACAACTTACACAATAGATATATTAAACAACTTAAATATATAAATGTAAAAATATATATTTTTATAACAATTTTATAATTTAACCACTTATCTCTTCATATGATCTGTTTTTTTCACCTCTTTTTTTTTTTTTTTTTGAAATGTCCTAAGCTGATTATAATACTTGAGCCAGAATTGTCAATTTCTCACTTTTCAATTATTGTTTTGTAACCCCGGATATTTTCTGACCTTTTCCTTCTCAGCATTCTGCACCAAAAATTACCCCCATAATTAGTTTTTCTTCCTTAGTCTGGCTGAAGGAAAGAAAATAATTGAGTTGGTCTCTCTCCACCGAGTAGTCCTGTTAATTTTTAATGACCTAGTTCAGCCACAGTGGGGTGGAAAGCCTCAGAGATGACCGACTTCAGCAAACTTCATGAAGGGAGACGTCTGTATGGGGAAGGACAAGATAGCCCCATCAGTTCTCTTTAGGAAGGAGAACAAGGAGAATTCAGCTCTCATCCCTCTGCCCAGCACAAGTTGGAAGGAAAAGCAGGAGAGGAAATGCCAGAGCACTCCCCAGGTGTGTTTTGGACCTGGTGGTAATATTTGTTTACTGGAGTTGCAGGGAATGGAGGAACAGGAGACAGCAATTAATAGAAAATGAGATTTCATTAATTCCTCTGTTCCTTTTTTTTTTCTTGTCCTGATCTTCAGTTGTCATATACTTAACTGTCATGACTATGATTTTAACACAGGTGACAAAACATATTTATTACCATTTGATTTTTGTACAAAACCTGATATAAATCCCTCTTTTCCCCACTTGCCTTTTTAACCTTTGCATTGTCCTGTCAAAGGATTAAGACTTTCCCACTACATTCTGCGAAATTTCTGACTGCTGCAACAAGAAATTGCCATTGTCATTTGGGGCTTGTGGCCCCTAAAGCTAACCTCTCATAACCTCTCTCTCTGCATCTGAAATATACATTTCCTTGACTGACTGCCAAGTTCTTCACCGGAACGTGCAGCTAAAGCCCAGAAAAGGAAACTCCTTTGGTCTGCACAAGTTTTCCTTGAACTTCTTTGTGTTCTTGTTGTGTTTTGCTCCACCATACGTTTCTGAGCGGGTTTGAGGTTGTGCAAAGCTGGTGTATTAGAAGGTGCGATTGCAGCAGGGAGTTGCATGGCAGGGTTAACGCTGCTTCCGGGTTCAGCGCTACCCAGACACTTGTTAATCGTGTTGGTGCCTTGCGGTACAGTTTGTTCTTTCCGGTGGAATCAGCAGGGTCCCATCAAAAAGAAGAAATACAGGTTCCCAGTGCTATCTTACATAGAATAGGAATTTCCATCTTGTACAAATCATTTTCAAGGCTGAAAGAAGTGAGATATATAAAGCCAGAAATGTGTGTGTATTATATCAGTTGGTATCTTGCAAGAGTTTAAAAGGATTGTCTATGTGTGTAAGTAAATTCCTGTATTTTAAACTCGGAGTTTGTTTTTGAAAACTGCAGGTACTTTAATATTTTCATTGTATGAGGTTCTCTCTCTTTCTTCAACCTTTCCTAAATACACCTAAATTAAGAGGGGCAGAATGTTTTATTGTAATTCCATTTAGGAGGTTTAAATATATTTTTTCCCGTGGTTTTGTTTTTTGTTTGTTTGTGGTTTTGTTGTTTATTTGTTTGGGGGGTTGGTTTTTGTTTTTTCTGTTGTTGAAACTTTTTACAAATGTGCTCTTATCCCTGTACATTTGGGCAGCTTTAATGACCTGTTTTCTTTCTCAGGGCATCTCCCTCTTTCAGGTGTTAAATATCTCTTGCCTTTTTAATTTTCCAAAAATGATGTAATTTCTCTGCGTTTCTGTACAAATATAAGGTGACCAGCAGGATTCAAAGGTGCAGGAAATTGTCAGCAATCTTGTCTTGACCAAGAGGGAGCTTCTATAATTGAACTGCTGGGGTTTTTGAAAATTGGGGGTTTTTTGCATCTTTTTTCTACCGTCTTTTCTCTGCAGCTTGATTTTTCTTCCTTCATTGTTGCTTTTCTACATTCACTTTGCCCTTCTACTTTTCACTCTTCTTACCCTCTTTACTTCTCTTCTCATTATTGATCATTTTCTTTAATTTTCTTTTTCCTGATATCGGCATATGAGAATCTCTTTACCCTCCAAATGTTTTGTACTAACAGTTTCAGGGAGTGAGCAAAACAGCTAATGGGTGGCCTTGGCTTCAAGTTTGTGGAATTATTTGTCTTGAATTGTGTACTAGTATGATCAACTCAGTAAATCGGTTTTTTGATATGGTTTTCATGGAACACTGGGACTGTAGGGCATGTTACTTCAAACATGGATAACTGTGAATGCATTTCCTGTAAGCTAAAACATTGCTGTGCTCGGCAGGCCTGTACTTTGAGAAGGGTTTCCTTTTTTTTTTTTTTTCCTTTTTTTGTGGGGGGGAGCTTAGAAAGGAGTCAGTTTTGCTACAGTTGTAAGCAAGTTTATTTCTGACACCGCTGACCTCACTAGGACTCTGTGATGCAAAACTGGAAGGATGAATCATCCCCATTTTTCCTATGTGTACATCCCAGTAATTGCCCCTCTGGACTTTTTGCAGTACACACACAACTTAACAATGTAGGCAGTTACCTCCCCCTCAGCAAACACTTTCCTTCCACCCTTTCTTTGCTGGTATTTTTCTGGGGAAGTATGAGGATAGCAACGAACTCTACTTACCTTCCACTGTTGACATATCTGAAGTGGAGCAATAATCTGTTTTTTATGTACAGCCCTCTGTTGTACTGTCTTTCCTATATAAAACTGTTAGCTCTACCTAGCTTGTGATCATATCATATTCTGACAGGCCTCCCACAGAGAGTGTCAGGGTAGGAAAGGAAATACTCTCATTTTCCAAGACATGGTCTTTGACATGAGCCTGTTTTGGCACTGTTTTCTTAGCAAGCTGTTTTCTCTAAAATCCATTATCAGCTGTGTGTAAATAATACTCTGAGCAAAATCAAGAGTCATAAATTCCCTGGCAGATTCTTTTATCTGCTGTCACATTTTGATACTTTCAGTCTACCTGTTTTGATAGTCACTAGTTAATCTTTGTAAGTGTTCAATTCGCAGAAAGGAAAACATCATTTTCAGTCAGGATTATTTTTCTTCCAGTCTGGGGAAAAGAACAATGAAGAAAATACAGAATGTTTTCTGTAAGACCTTTGAATAAACTGTCCCTTAAAACCAGAAAGGTCTTTGACCTTTCATTTGAGTGCAGAGGCTCTGGAAATCCATTCTAAAGCATAAAATGCCAAGGAGTACCCCAAGGCTGCCATAATGGTAGGCCTCAAGTGCACACAGAAGTAGTATTTTTGCAGAACAATGAAGTGTTGAAAAGCCAGAGCGTGAATGTAGATACAGGAGAATGAGGACTTGGAGCAGGAAAATAGTGCCGGGCACTATGTTAAGCAGTTAGCTCTGGTAGCAGAGCACTGATCATGAAATCATAGAACGTTAAGGGTTGGAAGGGACCTTAAAGATCACCTAGTCTCAATCCCCTTGCCTTAGGCTGGGACACCTCCCCCTAGACCAGGTTGCTCAAAGCCCCATCCAACCTGGCCTTGAACACTGCCAGAGTTGGGGCATCCACAGCCTCCCTTGGCTGTGGTATCTCACCACCCTCACAATAAGGAATTGCTTCCTGATATCTAGCCTAAATTTCCCCTCTTTCAGTTCGTGCCCATTATTCTTTGTACTCCTAATGGTTACTCCTGTACCAATTACTTCTTGATTTCAAAGACTCAAAAGAGTTCTCAATTTCTCTGTTTCTGCAAAGATATGAATTTTCCTACAAATAAATTAATATCCATGAACAATTTGTTGCTGTACAATAAATGTCAGTGTTAAAGAATACTCTAAATTATTATGGGGTCTTAGAACTGGTGGCAAAGCTATGTGTATTTCTCCCAGATCAAGCATAGTGCTTAGTCATGAAATCTAAATAGATGTCATCATGGTTCCCAAAGTAGAGGGTTCTAACTTCTTGTTCCAGACCTCGGAAGGCTTGCACTTGAAAATGAAAGATTATCAGAGGGAGAGAAAAGAAAGTAAGACACCTCTGGGAGGGCATAAAAAATAGGCCCTCATAGCAACAGTGAGGAGAAGAGATGGATGGACAAGTTTTCACAGGTAGGCCTAGCTGGGCCTGGATCAACAAAATTCAGAAAAGGGAAAAAAGCAAACCACCAAACCTGGAATTACACCATGGGCCACAAGAGAAAACATGAATGATAGGATGATTTGGGATAAGCTTAACACATCTTGATTTCAAAGCAAAGAGTGCAGCTAGCAGTGTGATAAAACTGAGGCAGGAAGTTAGGCACAGTATTTCATTATTTTAATTTAGTTCTAAGTGCTTCATGTGTTACTAGGTAAAGTTTCAGTAACCTGTGCTGACTTCCTGTGCGTGCTGAAAAGAAGAACTATACCAATCACGTTCCCCTTCACACAGAAGTTAGAAATTAGCAAGTCAATAATTTTGGTAACTCAAAAGGGAGAAGTACAAAAGGTCTTGTGGGAAAAAATGTCATTGAACTCATAGCCCAGCACTCTGCTGCCAGGAGGGGTAGAAGACATGAGCTCCACCTCAGCAATGTGTTAAACAGCTCCAAAAAAATTGTTACAGAAACTCCTCCAGTCCCAGCAAACTAAGGAACCTCTGTATTTGCTTGCCCTCTGGAAGCTGGAGGAGGGCCCATCAACCAGATGTCAAGAAGATCCATTAGGCTAATGTGGGTTAATTGATTCAATAAATCTAATCTTATGTACCAACCTTTCATCATCCCTGACCTGGGAAAAACCTGAGGTAGGTGGGGTGGTATGGAAATACCTAAATGCCTAATATACATAATAATTCCTATTTCCGCTTTGCTGCAATTTCTTTGGATGCAGCTAGGAAATCCTGAGTTAGTAGTTAACTGCTCTGTACTTGCTCTACCCAGTATCACTGAATTCATTACCTTAATACCATTATTTTGTGTTTGGACTAACAGTTGTTTCATGCCTTTTTGTTTATTTTTCATGGCTTTCAACTACTTGACAGTTGTAGAAACTTTTAAATATCCTGGAATATGGTGGAAGCAGTACTAATAGATCTGTTCAGCCTCCCGGACAACTTGCAGAACAACATCCAAGGATTACTATGCAACACACTGGAAACTATTGAGAAATGCTCTTCCATCCATGCTCCATTTGTTTATGTCATGTGTTGCCAGAGGCAGGGGAGTGAAAGGAAAGGTGAACAAGAGTTCTTGCTTCCAGCTCTGGGAGGTTTTCAGCGTCTGAAGAGAAGACTGGAGGTGGTACATGCTCTGACTACAGCTGCTGCTTTGTACACCATCAAACAGAGACTGGATGAAAAAGACCTAAGCATCATTAAAGTTATTCTCCCTACCTTAAGAAAAGACCTAATGAAAGCATATATAGACCATCTCTTTACAGCAGTCTACCAGTTTGAATATGAGGATTTACAGGCGGTATTTGTCTCTGAAAACCTACCTGAACCTCAGGGTGAAGGGCAAACACTTCCTTCACAGGACATGGCACTCATCCAAAGTGAGATTCAGAGGCACCTGGAAAGCCTGCCAAGCCTGAAAGGGGAGCTCACCATCCTCAGATCCTCCCTGATTCCAGGTAAAGAGAGTTCCAGCTAGTAGTTTTACAGAGACTGTTATCAAGTTCAAGGGAATTGCAAAATGGGTAAGATTTGGAAATGTCTTCAGGCAACAAATAACTCTATTTGATGTTGTAATAATGTATCACGACTATGAGAGGGAGACATGTCAGTAGAAATACAGCAAAAGACTGGCAAGTCTGTTCCAGGCCTGTGCATGATGAGAGGAAAGACAGTCCTGGGTTTAGTGAGGGCGTTACTGCGGACAGTAAAATCTCCTCTGTGTGTGAATTACACATTTGGACAGTTACCATCATCATCTGGAAAGGCAGGGCTAGAGTTTCTCCTGGTCTGCAGCCCCAAACATGCCTCATCTCAGTGTCCCTGCCATGGCATGATTATGAGCAAGAAGTAAATTAGAATCCTAAAACGTAAATGCCACAGCTAAATACAAGGTAAAGCAATACTCAACTTGATTGGCTGATTCCAGGTTTCTTCAGCATAAAACCATGTAATAGCTGGCCTGGTCTTGTGTTGAAAGCAATTATTTGTTATGGTTTTTTTGCCTTGCCAGCTGATATCTTCCTGCACGGGTTCACCACAAGGACAGGTGGGATCTCATATATACCAACTCTAAGCTCCTGCAATCTCTTCAGCAGTTCCAAGCGGAGGGACCCACACGTTGTTAAAGAAAATCTCCGTCGGCTAGCTAACGCTGCAGGATTTAACCCAGAGGCTTTTCACAGAGTCAAGGTATCTTATAAAACAATGGATTTAAGTAAATGGATCAGATCTTCCTGCATGTGTCACTGGCTAAAACTGTAGGCATTATTCTTACCTTTGTCAGCAAGAACTTGTGAGAACCAGCTGGCAGCTTATCTGAGGGAATAGCCATTCAAACTATCAGCCATTTGGCACAATGTGGAGAAGCAGCGCTGATTCTTCCAAGTCTGTTCAAACATTTAACTTACCACAGGGTAGAAAAATCAGATAAATGATCAGAGCAGTTCCTCCTAAAAGAAAAATACACCATCACTTCTACAGTGGCTTTCTACTGATACATCTGCATGGCATTTGAACAAGGGAGTGCCTGATTTCCATGCATAATCAGTTGGTGCAGAAGAGTGTTTCATGCCAAAGAAAAAACCTTGTACTAGACAGAACTGGGTTGTTTTGCTGCCATATCACTGTCCATGTTCTGGTTTTGTTTTGACAGGTTAATCACGCTAATGCTGTGTGTATTATGGGAAAGACAGAGCCTGACAGCTATGATGGAATAGTTACGAATCAGAAAGGTGTTACACTAGCAGCTCCAGGTGCTGATTGCATACCCGTTCTATTTGCTGATCCTGTCAGAAAAGCCTGTGGTGCTGCTCATTCTGGTAGGAATTGCACTCCCTGTGCAATGCAAAGATTTCCCAGGACTCACATTGATATACAAGAACTCAAAGCTGGGCTTTCTTTTCCCTATTCCAAACAATGCCCAAGTGCAAACTTGGCTTCTGTCTGTTCCAAAAAATGTCCCTATCTTGAGCCTCTTCTTTTTTTTTCCCCTAAAGTAACATTAAAACACTATAAAAAAGATTTCTGACATATTTCTGACATATTTCTCTTGTCATATTCCCATTTAAATGTTTCAAGCACAGAGGAGCTATAAGGTATGCTCCAATTGCCCAAACCAGGACACTGGGAAAAAAGAATTCTGGAATTCTAGACTAAACACTTCTCTTTAGTTTCCATCTCCACAAAATTATATCAGCAAATTGATAGCTGTTAATGTGGTTTTGTTTGTTTGTTTGTTTGTTTGGGGTTTTTTTTGTGTTGTTTTTTTTTAAGACAATTTATTATTAGATATATTTTTTTATTTTAGGTGTAAATATATTTCCTAATTTATATCTTTAATAATAGCGTATATTTCTAGAATATACTAGAAAATGAAAGAGACTATTCACACGATTTTTTTTTTTCAACCTCTCCTTTCTCACAGGATGGAAAGGCACATTGTTAGGAGTGTCTATGGCCACAGTAAATGCTATGGTATCTGAATATGGCTGTAACGTGAAAGATATCCTTGTGGTGCTGGGCCCGTCTGTAGGGCCTTGCTGCTATAAACTTCCTCATGAATCAGCAAAAGAATTTCACAGAATTGATCCAAAATGTGTGAGACTATTTGACTCTGCAAATCCTTATATTGATATTAGAAGAGCAACACGGTAAGCCTCCTGAGTGAACAAAAGACTAATTTCACATTAGTTATCAATAATTATTTTGATATTCTGTTATTCACCACTTAAACTACTCTCTAGTACTTTGCAGATCAACAAATGATACCTTTGAATGAATGGTATCTGCTCACTTTTGCTGTTTCAACCATTATTTTATTGTTATACTGGTAGCTTAAGGATTGTAGACAAAACTTCAATTTTAATGTGGCTTTACTGGTTGCGGGAAAGTGATTAATTTAGTCTAATTCTGGAAGAAAGAAAAAAGAAAAGCAAATGAAAGTCCCAATCACAATATTGGCACAGTTTGTTTAGCTGGCACTTGATGTTCTGCCTTAAAAATAATGCCTTACAGAATGTGAGGATGTACAAAAAAATATTATTTTCTGTTTATCTTTCTTTTTTTTAAGGATTCTCCTTGAGAGAGGAGGGCTTCTTCCTGAAAACATCCAAGATGATTCTGTCACAGACCAGAACCAAAATGTCACTTTCTGTACTGCATGCCACCCTGATAAATTTTACTCTCACGTTCGTGATGGCACTAACTTTGGAACACAGATTGGCTTCATATCAATCAAAGACTGAGACAGTATCTCTTACTCTGGAATAGTATTAAGACAATAAGTCTGCTGCATTGTCTGGCATTCTGCTCTCCTCATAGAAGTTCTTCCTCCTTCCTTTCACAGCCTTGCAATAAGGAATCCATGGGTCTTGAGATTATCCTGCTTCTTCCCTTCCCTGCCACTCTGAGGCAAGAATAAATATCTAGGGTGTGGGACAACAATTCTTGTGTGAGACAGGGTGCAAATGAAACAAGGAAAAGCCACACAACTGGCAAAGCCCTTCTGCAAGCTCCATATTTATGGATCCTCCTTGACCAAGTATTTTCCAGAAACTTCACTATTTTAAGGTGGTGAAAGCACAAAAAACTCCAGTCTTCACTAAATTCTGGGTGATACCGTTGAATGAAGTTAAGTATGACCTGAGTAATAGAGGAAGAGAAGCCTGTATGGCATCTTAACTGTTTGAGAGCACTCAACTTGGGTAGTTTCAGCTGAAGCCTTACAGAATTTTGCGCATGGGATTGATTTTCTACTTTGGATTACTTTAAAGAAGAGCTCCAAAACACTTAAAGGACTTTTCCTATGGAAAATAACTTGAAAGTGAGAAGCAAGCAAACTGCTTTGGGGCAAACCTTGAAAATATATGAACATTCACCATTCTCTACTTTTTGATTGTAATAAAAATAGGGCTAAGACTCTTAATATATGACATGTATGTTCATATTTCAGTGCCTTGATAATTTCCTTGAAGACACAGTCTTCACAATGCAGGTTATTAAATAAATATCTAAGAAGTTGAGTGAATTTAGCCTCAGTTAATTTTATGGACCAGTAGTTGGACTTCTGTGTCTTACTAAGCAAATTGTAAGTGTGCACTGTTTTCTTTTGGCCATAAAAAAAATTGCCTCTAGATTTTACAATAGACATGATGTTTTCTGACACACAGACAGTGAGAGATTCCTAACGGTAGAACTATGCCGACTGTAGAGGTGCCAAGCACAAGCCTTGGGCCAGCGGTGCCCATGACGTACTTTCTATTTTGAATTCAGCGACTGAATTCAGGTCTGACTGTTCTGCCCACTAGAGGTCAGTGCTCGCTCGCGCTGTGCTTCCATCCTTGGAAGCACGCACAGATTGGGGTCCAAACCATGCAGTTTGCAAAGCACTGTACGGCATACGATGCTACTTTCGTCTCTGTAATCATCTGCCAAGTTATTCTAGTGTCCGTGCTTGAAGAGTAATCTATTTTTCGTTTTGTTAGGTTGTGATTCGAAACTGACCAAATTAGAACTTTCCTTGTCCGCTGGGAGAACAGACTTTTTAAAAAGAACTTTCTTTTACCTGTGAATGGTATTTCTCAGAGAAGAGCCTGGTTCTGGGTATATTATCCTCTGACTGTAACCACCTACCAAAAAAAATTCTTCTGCCACCTGTCCTACTTAATCTTTAGAAATATTATTCCTCTTCTGTTGTAGCACTGCTGTTCTTGACAATAAAAATCCTTACATTTTCAGTTACCTTTCAGAAACCTCACCTCACCCTTGATTTCACCATTCTTTGTTTCTTTTGTGGCTTCACCATGGTGATGTTCACAGGTGGCTTCAGACTGGAGGTTCAGGATCCAACCAGGGCAACAGTCGCACTGCTCAGCTTAATGCTATCAGGCACATTACTGCGCACCAGCTAATGGTGTATATGATATGTATATGTATTATGTGCATATGCATTATTGACTTGTTCTATATATAGGAGAGTGTAATTTTATGGACACTGACAAGCTTGCTGCACTGGGTAAAAAACCAACCCAACAGCCTACCTTTACGTTTTAGTTCTGTTCCTTTGCCCTGGTATCGAAAAGTGAATCACTTTATGGATGTTAATTGACATAGCAGTGAGGTGAGTAAGGTATCTTTCCTTTGTCTATGGGGGCAGTAGCACCATGTAATCTTCAGTTCCTGCACGTGAAACTCAACCAAAGCTTGTCTGTCAGTGCCCTTCACTTAACCCTCTTCCCTTGTGGATTAAGAGCATGCCATCAAAAACAGCTGAGTTACTCGGTTTTGCAACATACTTGACAGCTGAAGTATCATAGGTGCCCATGTGCCTACTGTTATCCCATCTCACCTCAAAGGTGTTTTTAAACTAATTTATCTTTGCAATAAGGAGAAAGACTTTGCAGCCATGCTACTCACTAGAGTTCAAATCCTCTCAGCAGTATATTAAGTCACAGTAACGTGATACTCATAGTAAGCCCTGGCTTGTTTGTACCTGCTCAAGAATTATAGCAGAGACTTTCTCTTTAGAAAAATACCATTTACAGGTCATGCTAGGACTGCGCGAGCTGGAGGAATATAAGAATGAGCAAAAATACCAAAGGCTTTACCTTTTAGAAGACAAATTGTTACCGCAATTGTTCTTTTTTTTTTTTTTTCTTTTACAGGAATTACCTAAATTGTAAACCTGTCAAGACAGGAAACAGCCTTTTGCACATGAATGACTGAGGCAGAGAACTCCATGACCAATAGAAGATATTATAAAGTTGAGTCCCAAATCAGGCTAGGCTCTGAATCATACTTTCTTTCAAAAGTCCATGCTACAAAGGCATTTTAATTCTGGTATTAAAAAAAGAAAGTAGTTTAGAGGAAGGGCATGATGAAGAGGAGACTAGGCTGTTTCACATGTCTATTTATTTACTTTTTATTCCTGTTGCTCAGTAAAGGAGGCAAGCACATCAGCCCTGCTTCATTACCTCTAGGGAAGGTCTTTAAATGCTTCAGAAATTGCTCAGCTGTACCTAATAATTACCAGATCCCATTTATTAACCTTGCTATTGAATTTATAAGCTGCATTTACCCTCTGTTGTTATTAAATAACATTATTAATTATGATAGCGGTATGCCCCGAGGCCAGCACAAGACGTAATCACATTGAATATTGTCTTTGATAACTATTACTGTGCAATTAACATTTATTACTATTGTAGATTATGAATATGGGCCTCTTTATTCACATTATATACTTGACTGGAGTCTACTAAAACATGTTTGAGAAAGGCTTTATTCACTATCCCAGTAGAACAGGGCAGCTCCAACACAGACTTCTAGTTCCAGTGCCTGGGGAAGCAGCATGCAACTTCAGAGGCATAGATCAAAGCCTGAGATAATTAGTGAAATGTTTATCCAAAGCATGGCATTTATTGCCACAGGTATGGCAAAGGTGAAAGCTATTAAGGAAGTTAGATGTAAAATATTTTTAATAAATTTGTAGAAGCCAGTTCCATCGGTGACTGTTAGTCTTTTTTTACTGACAACCTGAGGAGGCAGGGTGAGGGCAAGGCACTTCTGCATTTGACAGCTGTGTTTAACATTGGTTGCAAACTCGGAAGCCGTGGGCCTGGACGTTCAGCAAAGCATTTGGGCACATCTTGACTACCAGAAAGTGTGTAATCCTTCCTAAATTGCAGGCATTCAATTATAGGAGGGTGTCTCCTTTCCCCAGCAGAACATGGTTTGCAAAGTGATCATCTTTACCTCCAATCTGATTTTCCTCATGCTTGCTTATGTCCTGTGCATTGCTGTCTTTCTGTCCAGCTCCACTCACAATCACCCGACACGGACTGTGAATCTGGTCATGAGGTGTTGGAGGACACAAGTGCCATTCTGTACAGAGTAGCACCAGTGATGCTTTCTTTTGTGTGCGTGTGTCTTCTTTTCTTTTAGCAGCAGTGTGAAGCTTCCTGTTCTCAGCACAGGATCTTTATCAGTATCCTCTATCCCATTCCCATTTTACAGGTTTTGGTAAGAGCTCCCAATGTGCAGCCTACCCATCAAAGAAGTCAATATTCCTAGGTCCCCTCACTGCTGTCCTCATTCCACTCCATGCTCAATTTGCTGCTGAGAGATGCAAAGAGAGAGATGAGCTGCACTCATTTGTCCCAAGGCCCAGAGGGGCTGTGTGTGTGCACTCGCCTTGATGTCATGTGTGTGAAGCTTTTGTTCTCTGAGTACCAAAGCCCTTCCTGAACTCCAGCCTCTTGTGCAACAATATTGACAGGACGGTACACTGACAGGAGCAGTAAATCCTATCTGTGACAAAGGAAATAATGTATTAACGTGCTGAGGGATTTACATACCTCCACAGACTGACAGCAGGCTCTGCCTGTAAGGCTGGCTTGTTCTACTTTCCATTTCCAGCAGATACTATCCAGTGTTTACAGATGAATGACTTGGATAGATATATATGTGGATTTAAGAACTGTCCTAATCAAGTATATTCTGGTATCCACGGTGTTACTTATCATTACCCAGTGTCACACCTCTGTATAAGACACAGAGATTTTGCTGTTGTGCTTGCTTTAAATATACAGTGCCTGTGGCTGTGCTGCTAAAAAGCATGATTATGTATTTCCCAAAGGTATGCAGAGAAATAGGAAGCTAGCTTTTTAAAGTGATCCTTCTGATCTTTCATTAGTAAGCATTTAATTTACAGTAGCATCTCACATTACAAATACTTGGCTGGCTGTCTTTGTCTTCAAGCTCTCAGGTGTCAGAGGAGGCCCACAGAAGAATTTTGGGAGCGTGGTCCCCAAAGAACAGCAGGGCTCAGTTCTCTCTCTTATCCTTCGATGAATACAGCATCATGTCTCCAGGGCAACCTGAATTCTGACAGTTGTGGAAGCAAGGACATGTCATGGATTTCCATTTAATTCCTGCGACTGAAAAGAGATCTGAGACACAAATCAATATCTGACTAAACTATGAGAGTTTGCTTCACAAACTAATTTTATCTTTGAGTTCATTTCCTCTCTTTTTGTGCAAATGTAATTCACAGCTTCTAAGTACTGTGTTTGTTTTCCTAATGTTGTCTCTTCTACATGTAGCAAAGCCTTAAATGTCTGAAATAAATAGGTTGCAACATAAAAATAAGGGATGTACCTACCATAAAACTGAACAAGCATTTTATAAGGGAACTTGAAAGCAATGTTTGTATTTCAAGATGTATAATATCATTTTTTCTCACGTGGTGCAATATTTTTAGGCAGCGAATCATAGTTCTGGTCAGATGTTTCATTTCAAAGTGATTTTACCAATGACAACTGTAGAAACCTCTGCCTGTCTGCAATAAATACTTCAGCATTTCTCTTTGAGGCACTGAGCTCTATCCTAAAGCAATATTCAAGCATATGTTCCTGCTAAAGGAAATATTTTCTGTTCTGCTTTGGTTACCTTTCTTTGAAAGATGTGAGCTTGATTTTCCTGCCCAAGAATGAATCCCAAAAATTGCAGTTGTAAAAACAACTCAAAGGGTGACTCAAACCCTTTCAGTTGGTTTTAAGAGGTGCTTTTAGTAAGTGATTCATAAAATTAATATTAAATAAAACTGGGTTATGCAGATTTTATTTTGACTCTCTGCTTCCTTTATATCATCCCCATAAAAAAGTGCAGGGTTGAATGAAAGGCGAGTCAAGCAAGAAGCTCGTTAGAGAGGCTCCTTTAGGCTTGTGGATGTTTGTTGCTGTGTTTTATACTTGCATCTTCTTCAGCTTTTTTTCAGATTATATGTTGCTGGCGTAATGACATTGTGACCAAAATATTATGGCACAATGATGAGATATTTTGAGAAAAATCTCCTGAAAAGCTCTGCATTCACTTCGGATTTTTAGGGACTAGATCAGTAGCAATTTTTTGCTTTTTATGAAACTAGGAAAGTTAAAGATAATTTTGCACAATCTCCTTATCTAGTAGAAGTGTTCATCAGAGCAACATGGTTTGGGTTCTAGAGTTTTGTCCTGTGTGCAGTTATATTTCTGTAATTTCCTTTAATAATGGCTTCTTAAGAAGGGACTGACTGCTGACTGTGTGTGCGTTTGGCAATGAAGCACAAAATTCTGTTAACTTCTCTTCATTAGTTTACTTAACTATTTAATGTAAAGGTCTGTCAGAAAATACGGGCACCACAAAATGGGAATATCAGAATGCTCAAGCTAAAATGTTCTTGTAGGAGAAAGGGTAAAGAGAAAAGGCTACTGGGTAGTTTAAATGTCTTCAGGATGACACATTTTAATCTGACTTTTGAAACAGCCCCTTATTTCCTGTTTTAAATATTAAGAGTGTTCTGAAATAAACTTTAAAGCTGAACAAGTGCCATTGCAAATTACAACACTTATTAAAATCTCAATTCATGTTGAAGGGAGAGCCTGACTTCCACAGATCTTGTCTTACTACTTATGTATATCTATCTGCATGAGCCAGTCCTCTTATTTCTCCAGTAAATATTTTCTTCGTAGATTGTAGATTGTTATGTTCCCTTCAATAAATGTTTAGCTAAGGTTTTACATGCAATATTTAGCTCCATTAGTCTTTCCTAAGATGATCCTTCAGCTCTTAATTCTCTAAATTCTGCCTTATTAATGTCAATTAAGTGATAATCAGTTTTCCCTTATATGCTCTTTTAGAAAGAGAGTGACATTTGAACTTTGTTCAGAGGCTTATTTTTTCTGGTAGGCTTGCAAAGTTGTGCTTTTTGTTAAAAAAAAAAGCTTGAAGCAGCCTTAATTGAATGACCTTGGTCTCCCTCTATTCCCTCTTTTTCAAAAGAGTCATAACCTATGGCACTTCGATCAGGATTTATTTTAGGCTTCCCAGGTATAACTCATATTCCATCATGTTGTTCCAGCAGCAATCTTCACGAAGGAGGCTCAACATAGAAAATAGTTTGCATTTTTGAGGCTAATATAGGATTTATGGTAGGAGAGCATTTATAACTTAAGCAAAAACTTTTAAAATGTCTGATGTTGGAAAGCTGACATAAGGAAACTAAAATATGGAAATAATTTCATAGCTTTTGCAGGGAGAAAAAATATCCAAATGTGTGACACTGAATATTCATCCCTTGAATTATATTCAAATCAGGACTGGATGCCTTTGTCTGTACTCATTTATTCCCAGTAAACTGGGCAAAGGCTAGAAGAAAAGAGCGAGATTGTTTGCCTGCTGTAATAAATGATATCAGAAAAGACGGATACAGCAGCATTCTTTTTAGCAAGTGAGTTAAAGAGTGCTCAGGCTAATGATCAACCACTTTCTGCTGAGCCAATATCTGAGACTGAAAAAGCAGCCAGTCATTCCTTGGCTCTGCAGCAGTCTTGGAGGCTGTTATACACAAACAGAAGCAGGGAACAAAAATCTCCTTTGGGATGCAGCTAGCCTGGAACAGATATCCATGGTGAGACACTGTTGGACAGAAGAGGCAGGAAAAGACAGAATCATGATGATGAAGAATTTCTACACCTGCCTATTAAAGATTTAGTGCAAGAAGAGTTTATCCATGTGGAAATATGGTCCCCTACCATAGTGACCGAGCAGAGAGTGGTTCTGCCAAGCATCTTCCTATGTGTATTTACCACAGTTGCTAAAGCTATCAAGGCTTCTCTGTGCAGTCAGTATTTTTCCCCAGAACCTGGAAGGGTTGGAGTATTGAATGCTTGTGAACATGTGTCAGTTCTCTTCTCTCTTCGTCCCTAATTTAAACCCTGCTACAGGCATACCATGCACTCACAAGCTTCCAATCTATGCAAGCAGGGAGAGGACCACAGTTAATTGTGGGTGGCAGATAATGACGACCGTATATATTCTCTGAATGCAGGACTCTGGGAGCTCGCTGGGTCCAGAATAATTGCAATGACAGGCAAATCTGCCCTCGCCCACTGGAGATGTATTTCTGGACTGAAAATATGGAAGAGAAGCTGATTTTTGAAATTTCACTCAGCTTGGCTAATAGCCCAATTCAGCAGACTTGGAAGATTTTCTATCATAATATTTCTCTGAAGCTAGCTGTAAGAATAAATGGCATAATGTATGCTTGGCTCAAGAGATGGGAGTTTAGAAATTCTGAAGAATCTTTTCTTGTTTGTTATGGAACAAATCCCAAATTTCTTGCTTAGAAGTCCAGGCTCCCTTCTGCTATGAGGCCCCATCCGAACATCTTGATATAGGAGACAAGTACTCTGCTGTGTGAATAATTATTAACATTTCAAATCTCAGCTGTACTAATAACTATGGCAGAAGTTATTTCACAGTGGAAAAGGCAGATTGACCTCCTGGTCAGTCCTAGGAAGGCAGAGAGGACAAGGGGGATAAATATGGTAAAACTACTTATTAATTACATGGCAGCCACCTAAGACTCTGGGCAAGGCTGTGGTGCTGGGAAAAGGCAGAACCTGAAGAGGGATTAACCCATTATTTCAAGTTCTGATAAAAACATGTGGAATGTATTTTTTGCACCTGTCTGCTGTATTTTTTTCTCCAGTTTGTGCAGTAGGAAGTTACCAAGCATCTTGGACACTACTGCTTTTGAAGCAATAGACATTTCTGATATTCTTGATCCTACCTAGCTCTAAAGGATAGTCTCAACTACATTGGTAGTAGTAAATTCTTCATGATTTTGAGTGGTCAGTTAAATATCCTGATTTATTCCACACTTCTCATAAAAAACCAAACCAAAACAAAACAAAAAAAACATTACGAAGAAACTTGTAATCTGTGAATTTATGGTGGGTTTATTCTTCTTTCTGGGCAATGTCACTAGTAGAGACAGCAATGCCATTAGAATAGCTCACAAGATTGGCAACTCTGCAGACATTGCACAAGAATCTGAAGGGATCCCCTTCTAGATATTTAAGATCTACAAACCAAGAGGCCTGTAGCATTGTGCCACAATTCCAGGCCCTGAAAACACCATCCCAGAATTTCAAACCATGAGACACATACCAGATGCTCTCCAATCTGAGGAAAGAAAGGGGGATATTTCTAGGAGGTACACAAAGAATGGAAATCCCATGGCTTTGCCTAATAATTGTTAAATGGTGTTTGCAGCATCTACAATAAAAAAAACAATGTATTTTCATGAGTCTTGGGAGATAGAATTGGTTTTGAAGCTATGTTGTAAGATCTTGTGACACTCTTGGATGCTGTAATGCTCTTTCACATTTTCAGACTGGCTACTGATGCTGTTAGAAGGCCCACTGGGTGAAGTGCACATTTTTTTAAGGGATAGGAAAATCAGGATAGAATATCACTTTTGTTCTAGCAAGAAGCACACTATAAAAAAATTATGTAAGCAGTCAAAATTTCCAGTTGTGCATATGGCCCTTCGTCTCAGTAAAAGTCAGTGTTGTTACAATAATGGAGGAATTGCATTCTGAGTTACTGTTTTCACAAATCATCTGGTTTAATGAACAAAGCAAAACCAACTTTGGCCATTTTGTTCTCGGATTCTGAGTATGCAGTTTCTACAGACCAACTCAGGAAAGTTTGGACTGTTTCCTACTTCCTGCCTTATCCACTGTGGGAAGCAGCATTTTAATTCTTATTTATTTTGAAATGAGCAGAGGAAACAATTTGAAATTGCTGTAGCATTTTTTCTCCTGTTTGCAGATTGCAGATTTCATAGGTGTGCTTTTAGTTGGAGAGTATTTAAAATGTTCAGCTTGCAGGATTGATCACAAGCAAATGTTTTGTTGATGTCATTGTTCATGTTTTAAATTTACCGATATGCTGTGATTAATTCAATTAGTCCTTTGACTGGAGAGTGTGAATTACCTTCCCCCATGTATAGAAGCTTGGGAACTGAAAGTGTGTCTTATGGACATGTGTTCAAAATCCTCCTGATGGGAGAATAATGCCAGCAAAAAAATGAGTAAAACCTTGTGAAAACAAGAATGCAAGGGATAAAATCATTACCAGAGGGAGCGTGTTAAAATGCTGAAGTGAACAATCCCAGATAGTTTGTAGTGGAATATTCACTTTGTTTATAGGGAGTGCAACATCTCTCATAAAAACCAGGAGGAGGATGGAGTATTATTAGTCAAAAGCCTAATGGTGGCCTTAGGACCACACAGGAGAAGGGCCGTGGTGTGTCTTGTTTCCCACAGGGGTTTGAAAAAAAGCATGAAGACTACAGGTTACAAAGGGCTGTTTCCTTTCTCTTTCCATGCAGAGCTTCATCTTAATGCAAGAAGTGGAAGAAAACGCAAGTAGTACACTTGAAGGAGAGAACTTGGATGCTTGAAAATAAGATCCCTTTTAAAGACTCTTTTCTGTCCTCAGAGGCTGACCAGGTGGATTCACAGACTGAGATGACTATTAGAGATAAGATTCTGATGAAACCGTATCCTGATGTGTCAGTTATACTGTAGAACTGCTGCACTGGAACTAATTGGAAAATTACCTCATACTGTTAATTTAATGAAAGAAGCTTCCTTCGTTTCCAGTCACCTGAGTGCCTGGATCAATATTTAGCATCTAATATAATGTACTTATTTGTTTGTGAGTAAACTACTCTGATGTTTCTTCTGTTTTCATTTTACAGCATCCTTGGTATTCCTATCTGTTAAGATAAATTAGACTGATTAATCCTTTGGTGTCCCTCTACATGTCTGTTGTCATATTTTGGCCTGTGGAACCGTCAGTAACAATTACAATATTTTATTCATTTGAACACTGCCAGAGGTTCTGTTCTTTTCTTACCAGAAACTCTAGCACATCACTCTGTTACATTTCCTTAACATTTTCCAAGTGCTCACTTTTTCCAGCAAGTGATCGCAAAGAAATCTACCATGGACTTTCTCTTGTTATTTCTTTGTTTAATGATGTGCATTGCAGTCTTTTTTCTGCATTATCTAGTATTAACTTATATTTTTTTTTTTCATAATATCAACAAAGAAATTAATCCTGAATGTAAACAAGCATTAGTACTTTTTTTGGAAGAATACAGTGGTATGATCAGTATATGAAAGTCTCATACGGAAAATATTTTGAGCAGGAGCACAGAATTATAGGCAGAAAATATGAAACATAACAACGAAGTTGAAGATCTCCAGAAGAAATTGTTTTGTGCTTGAGAACATGTACAAAGCTAAATCCAGGAAGAAAGATTCTAGGAATTTAAAGGGAGTCAAGGCACATACAGATTTCTCTGTTCTTTGAATAGAGGTGCCAACTCATTTGAATGCATATGCTTCCATCCATATTTTTATCATCTATTTGAATGCATAGGCCCACACTTTCAGCTATGCATCTGTGTTTAAAAATGCACGGAAGAGCCATGTATGACTCCAGGCATGTTTCTGTTAATATATATATTAATATCAGGCTAGCTAGCCAAATAGCAATAATATTTCTTCTACTTGCTCATCCTTGGATGGCTCATTTACATATTTATGCAGCTCCTATTTTCTTTTTAAAATAAAACCCTACAAAATTATCTGCCTAGGCTTTCACAAGGACACAAATCACTAATCTGATTCCTTTATTAATTCTATCTGCTTCATTTTTGCAATTCTAGACTTTCCTGAACATGAGGCTATGCCATCATTCATTTGCTTTCAGCAAAGGCATAACAGCTCCAGAATAAGGTCTTCATTATGGCTAGCATTTATGTCAACACCATCCATAACAAAACAAAAATTGATTAAATATCAGCTTTTTTATATTTAAATTGTAGAGCTGACTTACTGAACTATCATACTAAGTTCCCTAACAGAAACAGGAATAGATTAGGATGAGTTTTGATTGGTTTTATTTGTTTATTAATTTTCTTTGAAACAACAAGCAAGTCACCTCTAGAAGAAGAAAAGAAATGGAACTAATCAAAACGAACTGCAACTTAAAATCAAAGTACGCTCACAGGATTCATTACACAGTCACACAGTAATGTAGTTATGACCTATGTGCTCTTTTTATCTGCTTTGTACTCAGCTATGCTGTGCTTTGTACAGACTGAAAGACTTACAGGGAAAGAGTTATAGCCTGAAATGTAGAACAGCCTTTGTGCTATGCCTTCAAGAGCAGAACACATTTGTACCAGCATTAGATTATACCAAGAGGTGTAAATCCAGATCAGTTATCAAAGGAAGGATGAACCCAAAGTAGAAAATAAATTAGTGGCCTAGCATAAATCTTCCCGTTTCAACACTAGTGTTGGATATAAATTCTGATGGTCAAAAAAGCTTTTCCCAGCGTTTGAGCATGCACTTCTTAATCCAAATCGTTTTGGGGGTTTCTAAGTTGTGAAAAAATATACAGCTTATTGCTGCCCCATGAGCAGGGAACTGAGGATGGGATTTGCTCTCACCTTTTATAGCCCTCCCTAATGAAGGATTTTAGAGAAAGTCAGAGCCAGACTAACCCTGAGTGAAAGGATATACCATGATAGATCTCAAAGGGCTCTGCAAAGGTCCTTTTATTGAATGAATTCAACTAAAACTAAAGTTTAATAATTTGAGTGAGGTAGTGCATCTTCTGAGGAATTTCCAGTTTGATTTTGGTCTCATTCAAAGAAAATAAATTTTAGTACAGAATTCTCATGAAATTCTACTTTTTTGGAAACTCGGAGGACCCAAATGAGGGTTGAATGCAGACAACAGGATTTTGAAGCTCTTTTATTCATATTTGAATAAGATGATCACTATTTTAGTTCCATTGCAGGTCTGAAAGAAAGGGAAACTGAGAAAAAGAAATATTTGCATCATAGTCAATTTGTGAACCTGACTGATAAATTAATAGTTAATGTAGAAGGATCATCCTGCTTTGTGCCTGGTTGAAAAAAAAAAATATATTTAGAGATATATTCAAGTGTAGTAGAAGGAAGGGTAGAGTGGAAACACCTAACAAATACCATACTAAAAGTGTGGCCTACATCTGCAACCTCTGAAATCTCACCTAGAGGGGCTTTCTTACCAAGCTGGTCATGAAGAGTAAAGTTATTTTCTGCAGCCAAGGGATACTCTCCCAAGAGGATTCAGAGTCCTTTTACTGCCTCTTGATTAAACTCCGTTTTGACTCTGGCAAATGGAGATTTGGCATTTGCTAAAACAAGGACAGTAACAGGCATTTGTTGTCAGCATGTGGGAGCAAAGCCATTAAGATTCTTTTTTTCTAGGAGATACTGGTATGTCTCCACAACTGTACACAGAGTTTTAATTAAGATATGATGTTTACTACCATCTTTCTGAGGCAGAACAGATGTTGCACTCCAGAAAAAGACTCTTCCAAGATGACTGGAGAATTCAGTGACATATGGAAATTAATGGGATTTTTGTGGTCAAATTTATCTCAGCACTGCTTGCCACAAGGAGGTCTTGATTCATGAGTACACTCTTTGGGGCTCTTCCACCACCTAAATCCAATGGTATTACTAAAAGTAATGACAGAGCACTTATTTGAAGGTGCTTAGAAACATTAGTGACTATAAATAACACCTGAGTGATGAAAAAAACATCTTTATGCCAATAAGTGAACTCTCTTTCTCCTTAATGAAGAGACATAAACTTGCCTGAAGTGTGGGAACAATCTGGTAGGAGCAGTGGGAATAGTGTCGACTAGTATTTGAGTGTGGGTGGATGCCAAGCTGTGCACTTCCTACTGGTGGATGGGCTGAGATCTCCATGAGAGGCCAAGGCACCAAGCTGTGCCGGGCTCTGTATCCTTTTCTCCCTATATGGTTAGCCTGCACCGAAAAGCCTATACCTTAGCTCAGCCTGGCAGTCTCTTTGTTGGTAGGACCAGCGCCAGCTGTGATCTACAAGCTGGGGACTTCTGCTGGCACTGAGCCTCAGCTCCCCCATCCCAGCTGCCAGCAGGACTTCTTAGAGTGCATCTACCCTGGATACGTGGAGTAGGGTTACCCAGAGCACAGGTAACATCAGCTCATGAGCACAACATACCATGCACCTATATCTTGGGAAACCTGCTAAAATCAAGGAGATTTTTTTTCTCTTCTCTGTGTGGACTCCACACTGAAGGAGAAAACAGTTTACGGCATTAATAAGAACACAGCTTGGTTCCTTGGTTCTGAAGCCGACAAATGTCAAATGTGTACAACTAAAGGAGCACTTGTTTTGAAGGCAGATCAGCTGCAAAAAATGAATTGGCTTTGCTTTTCACATCCTCCTACGAGTCCCCAGAATAGTTCATGTGGTTTGCAGTTATGCCGTCTTTTTTCTGAGCATATTTTCTTCACTTTTGCACTGTTAAAAAAAAAAAAAAAAAAAGTCCTCTTCATCAATAGAAACAAGAGTCTCCGTATGCTTCATGTGGGTAAAATCAAAAGGGTATATGCAGGTACCACTGTTTTACAGCTACATGCATCTCCGTCACAGGATAAAGAGGGGTTTTGTAAATAGCCTGGTGTTCCTGTATTGACATTTCCTCTGCAGGCAGTGCTCCAGCTTTGTGCGGGCGCCTGGCACTTGCACACAGCTCTGCTCTGTTATGGAAAGCCAGTCATGCGTGAGCTGATCACTGGAGACAGGCGAGGAAAAGGGGGACCTCGGCGAAGATGAGTCAGTTGGGGACAGGGAACACTGCGTCTTTTGTGGAGCGGTGTTAAGAGGGAGAGAAGGAGGCTAGAGCAATGCTTGCACGGCATCCCCAGGGCCCCTCCTTGCTCTCCAAACCAGTGTCAGCAAAAGGCAGACCTGCTGGAGCACGGCGAAACTATGCAGCAGGAAAATGAAAGCCTAGGGGTGAAATGTAACTCTTGAGCATTTGTGGAATACAAGTGCTGGGGAGGAAGAGGGGGGGAAATCACGCCATTGCTGCTATGGAAACCAAATCCTCCCCATCACAGGGAGGAGATGTGCCGAAGTCCTGGACAGCCTGGCTGCTGCTTACATCACAAATCAGACCCCCTCCCCATTCCCCACCTCTCTGTTCTCTCCTAAGAGCTTAACAGTTTTGAGGCCTTGGGTACAGAAACGAAGGGTTTATGGAGCTGCAGCGGTATTCAACCAACTGTCCTGGCAAAAGGTTTCAGGTCATTCTTGGAGGAATGCCAGAGGCTTTCTGTTTATTTTTTGCCACTACAGGAATGTGCTGAGCTTTTCTGCTCTCCTCTGAATCAGATTGATGGGGAAAAAGGAGGTTTAAAGGCATCACCTGTGATTCATGTCTGTCTCTGTGACTTTTTCCATGGCTGAGGTTGGATGAGAGATATTGGCTGAGCAATTAATTTTGGAATGGGACTCCTGGTTGCAAGAAATCTAGCAGAGAAAATCACACTTGCTATCCATGCTATTTCTACTGCATCCATGTCTGAGGAAACGAGAGCAGGGTTTTACTGGTAGAGGCAAGGGGGAGCGAGGATCAAGGAAAAGAAAGCAAAAGCAATAGCATGAGAAGGACTGAGCAGGCCTCTCATTATCTAGGCTGTGTCTATGCTAGGCTGTGGGGTACGAAAAACAATTGCTCTCCAAGCTCTGGATATAGAATTTTTTTTTTTTTTAACAGCAGCTGTGCTCATTACAGCGTGTGTTCATGGCAGTTATGTATTCATCAGTTTTCTTATAGCAGAGCCAGAGGCATTTTGCTCAGTGGGTTCCTGCAGATAGGAAAAGCTAGCTACTGCATCATCTATATACAAGCCCTTTATTTCAGAGAAATCTCTTAAACAGGCTAATCTGCAGATATAAGTGAAGTAAAGCCTATGGCATAAAATGATCATAGTTGAGACCCCTGCTTGGAGGGAATCCTGGTACCTGCTGGGATGAGGACAGATGTGTCTGCTGAATTTCTCAGGAGGTAAAAGAACATTCCCTATATTAGGAGCCAAAAAGCCAGGTACTATGCCAGTGGCATAGGATGTTACTGGAAACCGGGAAAATACATCAGGGAGATATGTCTACCCTACTTTTTTATCCATTAATTTATTACCCTTTATCTGTAATTAGCTGCTCTTGGAAAGCCTGAGTGTGGCCATTCTGATAGGCTGACACAGTTCCTTCTGCAACGAGTAGTCCCACTGAACCAAACAACACCAGTCATGGGTATATTATTATTAATTACTGGCAAGTATTTACAAGATTTTGACTTTATTGAGGCTTACAGGGGTTCTACATTGTTGTAGCTCCTTGGACATCAACGGAGATACTCCACATTCATTGTGAATGCCAGCATCAGCCCTGCCTGCTGCTATTGGAAGTTTCTGAGGGCACACTTACCAGGCCTTGCTGTTCATGTTATAAGGCTGCTGTGTATTTTAACCATGACTTAAAAAAAAAAAAAATACATCTGAAGACAGAGACTTGGCTGAGACCCAGAAGAGGGGCTGAAGCTGGGAGGAATTTCAATGCTCTAATGATCAGCATGTTCTTCAAAGACAGGAGCAGGAAAAATGTTAAGTATTTGTCATATCTGCATCATTCTGTGACAGGGGATTCGCCCTCTGTTATGAGCCCATTTTGGTTAGAATAAAACTCCTGCATGCCTCACTTCAATGATTTTCAGTGAAAGATTAGGAGGAGGTGAGCACTGGAGCAGCTAATTCAGCGATTGTGCACTACCCGCTCTTAGATTCTTGGGGGTTTATTCTGTATTAAAAATAAGAAGCAGTTGTTTACTCCGGGATTACTGAATGGCCTCTGTTCCCATGATACCTAGAGGAGGCTGACAATTATTCTCCCTGGGTTCTCCCTGGAGCTATTTTCTTTGCTGGCAGGGAGGAAATTGTTCATGTTTCATTTGCGCTACTGTTGTTCCAGCTGCCAGAGCAGGAATGTTTGTCTGCCAGCCTGCATTGGTGGCAGCGTCTCCCCTTAAGACCTGCCATCTGTTAGCGTTATTCCTATTGTCATCTGCGTGACGGCAGCGTCTAGATGGATGTCCCTCTGTTCTGGGCACTGCTTTGGTGTGTCAGGAACAGCAGAGGGGCAGAATGGAGACATGTTAGGGACACCAGGGTCTGGAGAGAGGAACTTGTCTGCCCAAGGCCTCTCAGCAAGCTGGGAACAGGGCCTTGAACTACATCCTGCTGTCTCTGGCTCCTCTTGGTCTCTTACTGAAATAACTCCTTAAATATCTACTGTAAATAGCAGCTGCAGCACAACACAAGGGTCTGTGAAGTCCCAGGTTTACAAAACAAGGTTTCTAATAAACATCCTCATCCTGAATCCTTATATGATCTGGACAGATAAAAGAAAGGAGAGGAATTTTCATTTAATTTCACCTGGTTCTTAGCCGACTGGGATCCTCTGGATCATGGGGTCCTCACTGCTCTGAAGGGTATTTTTTTGTTGGCTCATGGGTTCCATGATGAACCCTTTCAGGCCTGGAGTTTTGCATTCTACAGGGCAAGCTTGAGACCCATCATACTGAGCCTGTGTTTTAAGAAATGAAACCAAGCCCAGGCTGGCCAACCCTTGGCACCTTAAGCAACTGTGCTCAGACACATCCTTGGAGCCTGGCCGTGCTGGAACCCCCGCCCAGAGATAACTCCTGTCATTGCACCCCCTCCGGCCTTTCGCCCTCCCTTTGTGCGGAGCCGGGGACGCTGCCGGGGCCGGCTGCGCCCCGCCGAGCCTGCAGTGCCGGCACGGCACCGCCGAGCGGCACCGTCCGCACGGACACGCGGGGCGAGACCGCCCGGGGACGGCACCGCGACCGCCCGGGATCCAAACCGCATCCACCTGGGAATGGCACCGCGACCGCCCGGGGATCCAAACCGCGACCCTAAGGGATCAGTCGCAGGGATGCTCTGAGCGGGAGGGAGGTGCCCACACACCTCGGCTTGGCACATACACAGACAAAAAAGAGCATTTCCCGGTAAACTCAGCCCCAAAAGTCGAGGGGCTCTGCACATAAGCCTATGAAACACGAGTGTTTACATCACAGGTGTCTGTGACGGGTGGGTTGGTAACTCAAAACACTGCTAAACCATCCGGAGTTGCATCCAAACACAGCAATGAGTTTTTCATCGTTTACATTATTTGGATTTGGTAGGAAGTGTTTGTTTTGTTTGGGTTTTCCCCCTCCCATCTTTTGGTCTTGAAATTACATTTGTGCTTCCAGATGCTCAAATTCAATATTAAAATGTTCCCAGCAATGCTGTAATTTTTTTTTTTTTTGAGATGAAACTTAGCAGCAACATTTTTCAACTTTAAATTAATTCAGTCTTTGCTGTTTGCCATACTATGAACAATGTTTCTTGCAAATGGCTTTATAGATGTTGATATCTAAATCATGCCTATTTTCACTTTATGAAAATGACGGTTCTTTTTTTAACTTGGAAATCTGGACATTTAGTGATTAGCAGTTATGTTTTTAAGCCAATTTAATAAGTCTTAAGAAGGATATAAAAATAAACTAGTAAAAAAAGAAACATTTCAAATCCTGTCAAACAGAAATTGGATTTGCACTTTCCATTAGTTCAGTTCCTTCTTTTTTTCTGATCACACATCATCCCAGTAGTCCTCCCAGTCCTTATATGAGCACTTCTGTGGCTGTTGTGGGGCTACCTGGGACTACATAGGAAGATACGCCAGTGCCGCAGCCCCATATCATGTGGACTAGGGACACACCTGCAAGATGCCACATCTCCTTTCCAGAGGAGACTGAGGTGATGGGAATGACATCAAATGTGCTCCACCATCTCACCCTGGTCATGATATATGAGTCCAACTTCAGAAACTGAGAGTCTCCCACATTTACCAGTTTCTGTGTGGCCACTGTCTGCTTTGCCTGGCAAAGCCACTTCCCTCTCCACCTTTCCCAGCCCAGAACTGCATTTTCTGTCTTTATTTCCCTATGGGTTTTAGAGGAGTCAGTTGGACATGATGTGTTGCCATTTTTGAGAGAGGGCTTGCTCCTGCAGCCTAGCTCACTACTGGTGTATTTTGAAACAAAGGGCTTTAAGCAAGACAAAGGAGAATTTGCCAGTCCTTTGGTAACAAAATGGTTTTAGCTTGCATACATTTACAGAAGATAGTTCTGTGGTTGACAGCCCGAGGAATGCTTAGTTTTCGTTGTCAGAAGACTTGATATATCACACACACACACATGCACTCCCCAGTAATCAATAGCTTAAAGCCAGACGCTATGCTTGGAGGCAAAACTCAGAGCTGCGGCAATTGGGGACACCCTCCATTCCAGTTTCCGAAAGTTATATAGGGTACCTAAATCTCACTGAAAACAGTATCCCTATGTTATCTGTGAGAACCTTGCATGAAGATCAGTTGCAATGTTTTCATTGTCTTTGCTCTCTGTTTCAGCAAGTTCAAAGTAGACTGGACCAGGCTGAACTCAGCTGTCACAAGCTGGATGGACACCCCATGAGCATGTATGGGAGTCCATAGCTGCACATCCCTGCTGAATGTTGTTTTCTCTGTCTTTTGTGTTCTAAGAAAAAAAAACTCAAACAAAACCACACAAATAGAATGTGGCCTGCTTTCCCTGTCCTCTCAAGATCAGAGTCAAATTCTTGTAGTTCTGCCTCTTCCTTCAAAGGCCCTTGCCCCAAGACTGGTGGCACAACAAACAAGGTTTTTCTAAAGAAATACAGTCAGCAAAGAGTCCTTTTGTCAGTCCCATCCTTTCAATGGCTTTAAATCAAGAAGGACTACTCTCTGCCAAGCCTAAATGAGCTGTGTCAGCTTGGTTTTGGATGCTTGCCTTAGTCCCAGGCATTTTCTTCCACAGTTGTTGTAGGGCACAGGTAAACAAGGCAACTGCTGAGGGGAGTTGATGGCCAGACCTGCAAAATGGGCCATCAGCAATTTGCCAAGGCTGCAGGGCTAGGTGGTCCATCATAGCCAAAGCCAAGGCCAAGGCTGCAACAATGAGGACTGTGTTTGCACCTGGAAGTAGAGGCAGCCTCTCTTCCAATGGCCCTTCATGCCCTATGGAGCATGAAGGAGCAACCACCCCCTGCCTTCCCCTTTCTGTGGCAGAAGCAGACCCAGCAGCTGCAGTCCTTGTTCCCCTTGTTCCTCAGAGGAGCCAAATGAAGCCTCGTCTAACTTTTGACCAGCCTTGAGCTTGATGTCTCAGTGGGAACATCCTCCATGTGATGCATCACATTGTTTCTGAAACAACACTGTGCCCATCAACAACACTCCTCTGCCCTGAATTGCTGGGTGGAGGATGAGGACAAAGGAAGAAAGGTCAAAAAGATCCAATGAACAGCACAGATGCAACCCCGCAACAGCTGCCTTTTTTCCATGTGGTCTGAGCAATCTAAAAGCAAGGACCAACATGTTTACATGCTAAGGTGCTGGTATGAAAACAGCAACTGACTGCAAAAGTTTCACTTGAACATGGATCCTGGTGCAAGAGTTGAGGAGTGACAGCCAGCTGTGTTCCACCCAAGGCTCCCTGACCTCCTCATGCTCCTGCTCTCCACAGGGAAACTGAGGACACCTCCCACACCCCAGCAGTTGCTGGGCATTATATATTTTGTCCCTTCTGCCCTTGTAGTTGTCATTTTAAGGGCTTTTTCCCAGCTGAAAATAGAGGGCAAGGGAGTGACCTAGCTGTCTGTCCAAAATTACTTGGGAGAGTAAAAGCCTTTTGTGTGTACTTTGTTTTTTTAGGATATCTTTGCATTTGCTTTTCTATGATGGCCCATTTGAGGCTATATTAGGGACTGTGCCAGCACTTCATAAAAAGTTGGATGTGTCCAGAAGACCCTCCCAAGAGGAAAGGACAAGCGATACAAATTGATGAGAGCATAGACAGGATGTCTAATAAAGCACACTGAAATGATCATCTGCTTTTTGGCAGGGGTTTCATATAAATAAAGTAAAACTTGGTTATCTCTGATTTCTGTGCAGTCATTGCTTCTTGCATGTATTATAACTGAGAAGGCAATTTGAGAGGGGAGGAAGAGCTCATTTCTATCACTGTGGCTGAAACCACTATTACAGCAGTAATAACAGAAATGGATTTTCTGCCTTCTTAAATTTTCAGGTTAGGACTTGCTATCTTCTCAAAATACAAATAAATGCAAGTCATTTGGCTCACCTGGAATTGCAAAATCATGGAATAGTTTGGGTTGAAAGTGGTCTCACTAAGTCATCTACTCCAATCTGCTGCTCAAAGCAGCACCAAGCTACAACAGGTTGCTCAGAGCTGTGTCCAGTCAAGTTCTGAGTATCTCCAACTGTACTTCAGAGACAGCTCCTCTGGGATTCATTGATAAGGCTGAGTGCCTGTGGATCAGAATCAAGGGGAAGGCCAACAAGCCTGACATCCTAGTGGGAGTCTGTTATAGACCACCCAACCAGGATGATGAGGGTGATGAATTATTCTACAGGCAGCTGGTGGATGTCTCAAAATTGCCAGCCCTTGTTCTTGTCGGTGACTTTAACCTGCTGGATGTCTGCTGGGAGCTCAACGCAGCAGAAAAGAGGCAGTATAGGAGATTCCTAGAGTGTATAGTGGATAATTTCCTGCTTCAGATGGTAAATGAGCCTACCAGGGTTGGGGCCCTGCTAGACCTGTTTTTCACAGACAAAGAGGGGCCGGTGGGAGATGTGGTGTTCGGAGGCCATTTGGGGCACAGTGACCACAAAATAACTGTTTTCAATACTCAGGGATGCAAAGAGGACCATCAATAAAATTTCTACCCTGGACTTCAGCAGGGCAGATTTTGGCATACTCACAAGGGTAGTTCAAGAGGGTACCTTGGGAAACAGCTCTTGAAAACAAAGTTTCCAGGAGGGATGGACATGCTTCAAGGAGGAAGTTTTGAATGCTCCAGAGCAGGCTGTCCCAGTGTGCCGAAAGGTAAGCTGATGGGGAAGATGGCCAGCCTGGCTGAACAGGGAAATTTTAAAGGCAATTAGGGTAAAAAAGAGAGCTTATCAACTTTGGAAAAAAGGGCTGGCTAGTTTAAGAATATAGTTAGGTCATGTAGAAATAAAATTAGAGAGACAAAGGCACAATTTGAACTCCATCTTGACATTTCTGTTAGGGATAACAAGAAGTGCTTCTACAAATACATCAATAGCAAAAGGAGGGGCAAGGAAAACCTCCATTCTTTGTTGGACATGGAGGGGAACATAGTTATCAAAGATGAGGAAAAGGCTGAGGTACTTAACACCTTCTTTGCCTCAGTTTTCAACAGTAATACAGGTTGTCCTCAGGACAACTGGCTTCTGGAACTGGTAGACAGAGACAGGAAGCTGAATAGGCCCCCTGTAATCCAGGAAGAAACAGTGACTTAGACCCTCACAAGTCTACAGGACCAGATGGGATCCATCCTAGGGTGATGAGGGAGCTGGCAGAAGAGCTCACCAGGCTGCTCTCCATCATTTACCAACAGTCCTGGCTTACTGGGGAGGTCCCAGAAGATTGGAAGTTGGCAAAACTCACTCCCATCCACAGAAAGGGCTGGAAGGAGGACATGAGAAGCTACAGACCTGTCAACCTGACCTCAGTGCCTGGCAAGGTTATGGAGCAGATCATCCTAGGTGCAATCACACAAAAGCTACAGGATGGACAAGGGATCAGACCCAGCCAGCACGGATTTAGGAAGGGCAGGTCCTGTCTGACCAACCTGATCTCCTTTTATGACGTTGTTGGCTTGTGTTAAACCTGCTATCCAAGAAATCAATCTAATCCTTCTCAGAAAAGATGCTTTCATATCCAGTTGAACCCCAATCTATACTGGAGCATGGATTGACTCTGTCCCAGATGCGGCACTTTTCTTTTGCCTTTGTTGAAGTTTGTGGTCTTGTCAGCTCATTTCTCCAGCCTTCTGCTTTTCTTCCAAACAATACCTCCGCTCTTCAGCTTATCAACTGCTCTCTCTAATTTAATATAATCCACGAATTTTCTGAGAGTGTGCTCGGTCCTCTCATTTGGGTCATTGCTAAAGACATTGAACAGAGGAGTACCACAGCTACGTGACCTGGCTTCCAAGTGGACTTCAGGCTGCTCTTCACAAGCCTTTGAATGTAAAGATAAAGCCAAATTTTAGTCTGACTTACTGTCAGCTTATTCAGTCAATGTCTGACCAATTTAGCTGTAAGGATACTTTGGGAGACTGTGTCAAAGATCGTCAAAGGTTAATATCCTCTATTCTCTCATTGTCCCCTGAACCGATCATCTCATCGTACAGGAAAACCAGGTAGGTGAGATATGATCTGCTCTTGGTAAATTCATGCTGGCTGATCCAAATCCCCCTGTTGTCCTCTGAGTACCTGGAAATGTTCTCCTTAACCTTTCTGGGGACTGAAATGTGAGACTGGCTTGTAGGGCAGGAGGTCTCACCTCTCAAGGGGGTCTTGCCTCCTAAAGAAGGCTCCTGCTTCTTGACTTTCTTTCAGAAGGCATTTGTGAAGTTTACTTTTTTCCAATGATCCCAAATCTTCTCTGATTGCTATGGCCTCTCAAGGATAACAGGGAATGCACTTGCAGTGACATTCACTACCTCTCTCAACCCCATCTTAATAATCACATTTTGTCCTATGGACTTGTGCATGTCTGATTGACTGAGGTGATCACCTTAGCCAAAGGTCCTGCTTCCACAACTTTGCCACATTTATTAATGCCATAGAATAAAACTAGCAGCTGCTACCTATCCACCCCACAGTCATTTTAGATGTCTAATCAGGAGTAAAAATTTTATTGTAGACAGCATTTGTGATTGTTTAAATTTTTGCTCACCCAAACTTCTCTATGGCCCTATCTTAATTTTCTGTTAACTGATGTCCCAATGTTTTTTTTTAACCCCAGCAAAAGACAGGAAACAAATTAAATACCTCAGAACATTGAACCTCTGTTTGAGTAAGGAGCCTCTTTGTTAGCTCCAGGCCTTCTGTTGTGTCATTCAGATGCTCTGTGGAAGTGTCCACGACCTTCACTGTCCTCTCACCCTAAACATCATATAATTCTGATGCCAGTACGCTGGTTTTGAATTACCATGTAATGATAACTGGAGACCAGGAGCAAACAGCTGCTAAAAGCAGAGATATACCTGGGAAAATAAATTAGTTCTGAGTTGTTAGCAAACACATACACTCAAGATCACTTTCAAAGAACATTCAAAAGAATGCATGTTACTTTCTTCAGAGTACAAGTGAGAGTGAACAGTTCTTGAATTCACACAGGATAGGACTCAGTAACACCATATGGTCTTGGTTAAAATTATTTTATATTGTAACAAAAGCAAAACCATCCCACTGAAAGCACACCTTGAGCCAGTTATGTGAGTGATGCTGAGGGACTGAGAAACCTGAATTTGATTTTCTGACTGACTTTAGTGCAAGTCACTTTGTCAAGATACCTTATCCGTATCCTTTGATAGCTTTGAGATTTGGACTTTCATTTCTTCATCGGTAGAATTATGATGTTGGCAATAGCACCTCTGTGTTGTGAACTACTTGGATACTCTGTGACTGGTAATCCTGTCAATATCAAAATATAAATTAAATAGAAATGCAGTCCTTAAGATCAAAAGGTGGGTTTGCTCATTTTTAGTGTAAGATTTCCTATTCTTTAGTTGGTTTTTTTTTTTTTTCCTTCTTCCGGTAAATATTGCAAGAAGTGCCACACCATAGAACTGGTCTCTTTAACTCTGAAGAAAATAGGACTTATCCTGCCACTTCCTGTTTTTTTTCACTATAAGAGCTACTCTGGCTATATCCATGTAGAATAATTCAGCTTTTTAATACATGCCAGCAAAATATTATACTGTTCCATATCACAGCTCAGTGTCCTGATTGTATTTTAATATCAGAAGTGTCTTTGTTCTGAAAATGAATTTCCAAACTTATAGCCACTGTACGCTTGGCCATAGTTGGCTTTTAGCCATGGCCGTTGCTTGGTTTTTGAACAGTATGGGAACTATGTCAGGGAAGTAATTATTCTAAGTAAGGAAGAACTTGACTGCATAGAAAAACAATGCCTGTCATAGAACTGCATCTATTATTTCTATCTTGCTATAATCACGTTACGCTAAAGCAATGGTGTGGGCTAGATGGAGTAGGGGACCAGCAGTCAGAACATCTGGCTTCTGTTCCTGGGTGTGATGTCCCTTTCTTCAGCTCTAGCATGGACAATCACTTTTAGTTTGTTTCCTTGGAGGAATGTTTATTGATTAGCTGTGGGAGATGTTCTTGCTGATCTGTGGAATCAGTGCTAAGGTACTTGATAAAATGCAGCTATTTTTTTTTTCTCTTCCTGGGTCCTCTTTTGATCTTTGCAAAACCAAAGATCTATCTTAAAGTGTGGTTTGTGACCAAAAAAAAGTTTGAACATTGCTTGATTAGATAAGTTGGGGAGTTATTCCTGTAATTACAACAGGGTTCAGAAGCCACTCCCAAACCTAAATCAACTCCTAATATGGGGCTCCATACTTCTGAGTGAAGCACAACATCTAATAAGGCGTTATAAGTCTATTTTTTATTCTTAGTGATTACTTCAATATAAACAGATTGCAGCGCTTTGTGTAGTGAGGAGTGTGAGCTTCAAGAGCTGATGAGCCATCAGAGATGATAACTGGAGTTTCTGGCTGCGGTCAGACACACACACACACACAAACACACACACAAACACACACACAAATCCCCACTGCAAACTGAGTACAGCCTGAGCTGCAGTTATGAATGTCATTGCTCTGTGCTCATTTTCATTTCTAGCCAGTAAAATAATTCACTATGTCAATAGTACATAGGAGGCATGGATGCTAATTTACATTCCTTTGTAAAGGGTTTCAGATGATTATACTTCCCTCACAGCCAATCCTATGCTAATGAGAACTCTCTGATTCCAAAACACTGCCAGGATTAATGTTCGTGGACTCTGCACCAGGGTAAATGACCTGTGGCATAGCTTTAATTAAGGAAGACAGCCACATAATTAGAATAACAACAGCTTACTATCAATTTTTGCAGCAAGTCTCAGCCCCCGGGTGATACGTCATTTGTGTTCACTGCCTGCATGTGGGTGGACTACTACATGAAAGGCCCAGGAAAGAAAGCTTTGTCATTTTTAAATGAGTATTACATAAACTGCACACTTTGTAGAATCCCTGAAGCAGCAGTTGCAGCTTATTATTGCAAGAAGAGGAATAGAAACCAGCATTGCACAACAGAGACCTGAGGAGAGATTCCTATGAACTGATCCCTGGTCTTTTGGCCTGCCTTTCTGAACAGATGTAGTAAAAGATTTGTTTATGTCTCATCCTAGGAGCTGGCAACTCTCTGGAGAGAGGACTACACCTCAAAATGTCCGGATGCCTGGCCCCACTCCTCTCCTTCAAGCTTGGTATGGCACATTTTCCAGAAACAGAGCCTACCTTTGATATTTTAGGCTAAGTTTTTACTTGCCAACTGTGTGAGCAGGGACCTGCTTAGAAAAATAAGTAATCATTATTCATTAACCATTGTGCTTTGCAGATAAAGCTTTATATGAGGTTATTTGGATCTCAGCACCCTGGTACTGAAGAAATTGGATGTGTACTTTTCTCTGGCAATGACTAGCTTTCTTTTTTGTGTTTGCACAGAACCAGAGTCAGATAAAGGCCTGCTTTTCAAACATAGCATGTGGAATCAAATTCTTTTACAACATAGATTCTTTAAAACTGCATTTTAGATCCCCACAAACCCCAAATCTGGTCCTAAAGTAGTTCATCTCCTGACATACCATGACCAGAGCCTCCTGCCAGCACCTGTCCTAGTGACCCTAGACAACTCCACTGTTCTTCTGACCCTCACCCATCTAAGAATATGTCTACTTCACCACCTTGACAGCCTGTCCAGCTATCCCATACAGTCAGAAAGCAGAAGGAATCTTCAGGGGTCATCTAATCTTGTCCCACAGCAGCATCCACAGTGATGGCAGATGTCTGTCTAACTTGCTTGCAGAAAACATCATCTGCAGTCTTCCACTGCTTCACTATCGTTGCAATTAGAGAATTTTTTCCTTATGTGTAAATGAAATCTTCACTGCTGAAGGCTAATTCTTGTCCTATCTAACATGAATATTGGAAGATTAATTCCTTTGTTATTTGGAGCAATCTTTCATGTGCTTGAAAAAGGTTACCATGTCCCTTCCCAGATGTTTGATCATTCTCTTTGGTATACTTGATGGCTCTAGTATTGATTCATATATCTTTTCTAGTGGACTCTATCTGCTTTTCTTGGTTTTGAGTTCAGCTTCCAGTTTCCCTGGATTTTAGAATTATTTTTGTCTTTCTATGCACATAGGACCTTGTTGTAAACCCTACAGAAATAACAAACCCGGTGTTGTTATAACATATAACAGAAACAAGGACAAAAATCATTATAGCAGCATCTTAGCTGTATAATGACATTTTAGTGAAAAAGGTGTGACTTAAATTATAAATGAAAATAGTCAGTCTTTTCATATGATATCCAGATGAGTTGCGTCACTGTCAAGCCTTCAAACCTTAAAAAATTACATTTCAGAGATTTGGTTACAACATGACACAACACTGTCTGATGTTCTAATTAGTCTGCTGGACAACGCACTTGTTCCTACAGAACAGGAAGCTAATTATTTTTGCTTATAATAAACTCCTCAGATTTCACTCTTAACATCTGCTCTTCAGCACTGGCTCAGTCACAACACACAGACAACGAATAATTATGTTAACACCACAATGTTACCAGAAGTAGAGTTTTATTCTAAAGTAAGACTTCATTAGTCAACACTGTAATAAAGAACAGAGAGTTAAGTGCAGTAAACTCAGTTATGAGTTGCGTAACTGGGATTGCTTCACACAGAAATTCAGAGAGCCTGTAGTTGGTTTTCCTGTCTCTCTGGGATTTGGATAAGTGTTTCTTCACAAAAAGGACACATTTTACTACAGAGCCAGCCCAAACTCTCAATCTTGTTTGTCTGTCTACCTAGCACGCAGAAAACAAGGATACTCCAAGGCAGACTTCATGATCTCAGACAGTCTTGTGTGCAGTGATGAGTAAGAGAAAGGACCCAAAAAAGTACCACAGGTGACAGTGTGCCCATCCCCTTGCTTGTTTGTCTGTAATGGAAGTTAAGATTAACTTACGTGACTGGGCATGGGTTAGAGTCAGAGCTCTGCTTTGACTTAGGTGAACTCATCTCCTTTTCAGATCACTTAGGTGCTGATCACCCTGCTTGTTCTCTCTCACAAAGGACAGACAGCTTCTCCCATGATCACCTGGAGAGGACTCTTAGAGAAGTGTTTTCCAAATGTTCAGACAAGCAGATCACCAGTAGCCTTCAAGCTTTCCATGGATCTACGGCCCATCCAATAAGAAAATTAATAATAGTTACCATTTCAATCTGCTCAGTTTGTGAGCCATCACTCCTAACCTCTCAGGACAGAAATCTGTGTGATGTGCCCCTCACACACGAACAAGTACAGAAGCATTGAGGATAACAGAGGGAAGGCTGTTTGCCACAGCCATACTCACCTCTGTATCAGGCTATATCAGATGTAAGCAGCTACTCTCCTGGTTAAGTGGAAGATAAAAACATATGTCCACTGTTAATATGAAGAAAAAGGTAAATATGGCACTCATGGATGCTCACGTGTTTGTGTAGTTCTTCTTACAGCAGAGCAAGCTGCCCTTCCCAAAGTGAATTTTGGGGTTTTCTTTATTCGGGTGAGTGTACCTGCACCTCTCATCTCTTTGGGATTCCCCAGCTTTTATCTCTTTGTCTTCCTTGCTTTAGGCCATATGCA
This sequence comes from Empidonax traillii, assembly GCF_003031625.1. Classification (NCBI taxonomy): domain Eukaryota; kingdom Metazoa; phylum Chordata; class Aves; order Passeriformes; family Tyrannidae; genus Empidonax; species Empidonax traillii. The sequence goes on along the minus strand of NW_020955440.1, from coordinate 959,960 downwards.
TGACTAACCTGTCCTTCCAGCTCAGATATGTTAATCACAGCTCCTCCCTGAAACCATCAGCTGCAGTCCTCAGACCTGCCAGGTCCTGTGTGTTTTAGCATGAAGCTCCCACCTGGCTCCCTCACTATCCGCCTTTGCTTAATGCATTTATAATGCAGAATGATGATGTCTCTCCCACCCCAGGATGTGCCATGCTGGTATCACTGGTCATGAGATCCTCTGATCTGCTGACAGCTGCAGTAGGAAAAGCAGGTTGCCCAGGTGCTGCTCTGGTGTCCCCATTGCACCCCCTTCAAAGGGGCTCTCTTGAGATACGTGTGATACACCAGGAACATCTGGAGCTCCTCATCAGCCTGTGACCCAGTATGCCAGTGGGAGGAGATGGGCTGTGATGCCATTTCAGCTTTCTGAAATTGAGATGTGTGACAAGTGGGAGGGGGTGGTGAGTTGATGGACAAGCACATGTAGCTACTTTGATAGTCAGAGTTCACTGCCTCTGCAGTGCTTCTGGACAGTGACAGCCATGCAGATGGGGATTAGTGCAGGATATCCGAGTGTGGATCTCATTTATAGACCCATGACCCTGTTAGCCATTTCCTTTAATGCTAATTTGTGGTGCAGGATAGGTGATGTTCAAGGGATACTCTCAAAAGTGTTGCTTAGGGAAAGAAGCTGTCTAATAAAGTAAAAAATGATCTTTACTGGGATACTTATTAGCAGATCGCATTTATTGGAAGTTCCCTATAGGTCTATGGTATGTTTTACTTTGTGAGGATTAGAGAACAATCACTGACAACCGAAAGACTGCAGAAGCCTTTTACAGTAGATAGGTGAAAAATGGATTGGAATTCCCTCCTTCTTTCCACTGATGATAATTTAGGGAGCATAGCCCTTTTGACTCGCATATGTATGCTAGAAGTTGATTAAGTCAAATCCCACACTTGGAGCATGATAACTAAACCTAAATCTAGGATATGGATGTTTTCCACTGCTGAATGAAATGATATGATCCTTGTGTTGTGGAGTATGTCTATAAATCCAGATCCATTTTCCAATATTTTCTTTTCAATCTACTCTGAATTAGAGATCCATATCCCCTTATTCCTCCATCTCTAGATTCCCTGGGTTGCCATGGAGTGCTGTACCAGTGACTTCCTTGTCTCCGACCTGTGAAATCAGAAAATCCCCACATGTGATAGACACATTTCCTAAGCAAGTGACTCACTCAGCCCCATACCAACCAGGCAGAATACCCTTGTTTTGCTCAGTTCCTCAGGAACTTGCTATGGACAGGCAAAAGCGAAGGGAAATGCTGCTGAGCTTCTCCTCCCGTGCCGCAGTGGAGAAGGCATCAAGGAAAACCCACTTTGGAAATACCCAAAGTAAATGAAAAAGCCTAAATGTCATAGAAATCTTGGTCCTGCCTTAGAGCCAGGACAGTGCCTATTTGAAAACATTTGCTGTGGGTTTGCTGTTGACCTCAGTTCTTGGGTCCCGTGGGGGCAATCCACTCATCCCAGTGCAGATTGGTGTTAACTGTCACTGGATCATGGGGGGAAACACTTCTCCCCCACTTTGTCCTGGGGTGAATGGCTGCTCCAGGGTTGGAGAGGGGAGGAAAATGCCACTTGAGCTTTTGCACTGCTCCTTCGGTTGCCTCTGCTCTCTGCCAGAGGAACAAAGCACTGGACTAGGCTTCTATATACAAAGTGACTGACCTCCACCACAATGAGATACTTCCATGTTTCCCAAAGCTTGGCAAAACACTGGTTACCCTGAATTAGGGAAGACTTTGGTCAGAATAATTGCTTCACAGGAAGAAGCAAAAGCAGACAAGGAAAACACCTTATCAAAGGAGTGGAATGAACTGTGCTAGTATAGATTGGCTTTACCCTGATTTCACTGATTCACAACGAGATGGATTACCTACCACATCAGTAAGAAAATCACTTTCTGTTTCCCTGAAGAAGGTAATCTGATACTATGGTGAGTATCAGGATCTGTGCTAAGATAGGACTGGAGAGGAATGTTTGATTTGTGAATTAGCACTTAGTACCTCATGCCTTGTTTAAAAGAGACACTTTTTAGGAAACATACCTATGTTTATGTTTTCTTCTACCCACAGATTGAAAAAAAAACAAAGGGAAAAAAAGGATAAGAAAATATCAATCCATAGGAACATGCCAAAAAAAAAAGCAGCTGGAATTGATCCTTGTACTGATTTCCTAACCATAACTATTCTGTTATTTACCAAAAGCACAGTTTCAACCATCCAATCCAGAGAAATGTGGTGGGAAGAGTGTCGGGGGTTTTTTTGTCTACAGGGTCGGTGAATTGGACTCACTTGGGCAGGTGGTTTTCAGAAATAAAAGCCCCTGTGAAATGGCAACCACTGTAAGCTCTTTTGAGAATGAGTGCTCTTGCCCTGAGGTGGGCAAAATACCCTCTTTCTCAGAAGAAGCCTTCCTGCATCTCCATTGAACTGGCAGTGATATAAATGATAAGGCAGAACCAAAACAGATATGGATTTTTTTTAAGTTTCTGTAATTATCAGGATACCTGAACATCCTTTGCATTGTACTTTATCATATAAAATAGCGTAAAGGGTCTGAAAACAGGTAGGAACTCTGTCAAACCAGAACAATGTTTTTTTCTCTCTCATCCTCTCTGAAATAAATCAGTCCATACAGAAACAGGGCAACAAAGAAGCAGTCCCACTTTCAAAAACTATTATTTTCTTGACGTTATCTTGGATTACAGCATTGAATGAGAAACTATTGTGCTGCCTTTCAGGATGGTAGAAGAGTACTGGTTGGATTAGCCTTCAGTCTAGTACCCTTCTGGTTTTTCTCTTTCCTTGTAACAGGATACAGTGTCAAAATCATCTCTGTTTGAAGAACAAAGTACAGAATGATAAGCAATTTGTGTTATGAGTACTTTTGCAGCGCTTTCTTATCCCTGTTCCCGACATCCCCACATGACTCATTCTACCTTCCTGCTGTGAGTGCTACTGGTCCTACATGTGAAATTAAGCTCCGGAGAGCATTTCACAGCAAGAGGGGTTTGCTCCTTGAATTCAAGTTCTGCCTTTTGTTAGGAAGGGCATGCACATCAGGAGGTGTGCGTTTAGTGTTTAGAGGCTAACTGGTTTCACTTGCTAAACCTGCTCTTATTTATAAGCAAAGCTGCTCTTGCAAAATATGAATCATCAAAGCTCAGAGACTGAAAGGGTAGATGAGGTTACCCGCTCCACTCCTTTGCCAGGCAAGCTCGTACACAGCTGTCTGTTCTGTGTTTGGGGTAATAAACATTTGAAGAAATAGGATATCCAGCACTTCTTTGGAAACTTTTGGTTGAAGAAGCAAATGATGACTCCTGTCACATTTCTTTTATTTTTTTTCATATCCTGTAGCATCTGTATACACAAAACTTAATATCACACAAGTATAAATATGAAACTCACAAAGAGAAGAAACCAAATGGCTCAAACAGTCCCAGATGCTGTGCTAGGTGTAATGAAATGACTGAAAATGCTGTTTTTTCTGGAATCTACAGTAACCTCTCATCCACTTAACTCTCCCTGTCCCTCTGCTCTTTGCATCATTCTCTGTAGTTTGCTAAATTTAACTCAGGATTTTGTTCTTATGGCCTATCCATGAGGGTTTTTTCTTTCTCTCAAATCAAATCTAACAGAGAACTCATTTTTCTTGTACTCAGATCAAATTCTCCTTAAGAAATGACTGTCCATTTTTCAGTACCACTGATGTGGGCTTTAATTTACTTTTGTCCTGCTCTGCTTTAGATGCACTGGATTCCTCTCTTTCAGTACAGCGGACTTAATCTCTTCCTCTTCCATGCTTGAGGCATCTGGGAGCAATTTGAATGACTTTACACCCCTCCTTGGTTTCACACTTTTGCCTCATTTTCTGATGTTGGCTAAACGGACTGAGAGTTTTGTATTTTATTTTCTAGAGCTCTTAGCATGGTGACAGTGTCAATTTTTGTGCATGTTGTTGGTGTGATTTATGTGTGTGGGGTTTTGTATTTTTCCCCCACTAGCTGTTGGTGTCAATCTTTTCCCTGTGCCAGAAATGTTCCCTTCCTCCTATTGACATTAGCTATAATGAATGTCACCATTTGTATATTGTTTAGGACTGTGTCACAGCTTCATTGTGACTTTCCATGAAAACTCAGTTATCACATTTTGCATTACAACTTCATTGAGCCAAGCTCTTATGTGTAGATATAGATTTAAGTACATGGTTAGATTTGGATAAAACAAATGGTCTTAAGCATACGTTTAAATATACAGGTAAAGAATCTTTGCAGAATTGAGACTATATCCTGTGGTGACAAAAAGTATTTTAAAACACAGGGCCATGAGCCTCATTTCTACTTTTTCTTATTGTGAGGCCCTTTCACAAAACAGGATCACTGCAAGTTGGAATTTGCAGTCCCTCATTTTAGCTTGAAGATAATCAAAATGCTCAGAACAATAAAATCAACCTCAGACTTCTTGGGCAATATAGATGTACGAAGCAGCACTAGTGAGGCAACACCAGGTGGAGTTTATTAAACTGTGACTTCTTACTGAGCTCTGGAGCAATTAGGTGCTCTTATAAGATTGATAGAGCTGGAGGGGTTTTTTTTAAACTGATTTTTTTCTTGATTATTAAATAATAAATCTACTGACTGGGATCATAGGAAAGTGTACAGCTTTCACCACATTTGTTGCATATCGGTTTGCAAGGGTAGGTCATCAATGACTCTCACATACAGAATTGCATTGTATGGGAATATATGTTGTTAAATGTCACCTGAGAGCATTTTAAAGCAATTTACATTGAGAAAAAAACATGCCTACAGTAGCTTAACTACAGAAATACAAATATGCAATAAATATATGCAATCATCTGTACAAGTCTTATAATGCCTTGAGAGGACCAGTCTATATCCTGTTCTGCTGATGTATGAGAAATGTAACTCATATTCTAAAAAAGGCCGATATGTCCATTTTTGGCCATGCTGGATTCCAGAGCATCCTGAATGAATGGGTTAGTGTTTGGTCTCATTCTGTTTTCTAGGTGGCACTGGCAATCTGTGCTATAAATTCATGTGACGCCTGGAAGGTCTCTTTCATTTTATTCAAGTGTCCCAGTAGCAGATCTGGTTCAAGCAACAAATCTGCAAAGCAAACCGATTTGTAACCTAGACAAATTACAAAACTGACCTCCCACGAAAGGATTCCAGGAGGTGGTGAATATGTTCCAAAGCCCTGAAATTAAAAGAAAAGCAAAGAAAGAAAATAAAATTATTTAAAAAAAAAGGATAAATGTTTAATTTCTTCTAGTGCTATCTTAAAATAGAGCCATCCCACAGCTAAGCCAAAACTATTAAAATCAATTAGTTCCACAACAGGCTATATCATTTATCTGCAACGGGTTAAGGTGTGAAACACTGCCTCTGTCTTGTAACGTACTGGGACAGAACCACGATATTCCTTGGGAGGTTGTGTATGTATACAAGTACATACCTGGAACACATATGTACCTGTATGAGTGAAAACGGATGTGTGTGTGCATGAGTTTAGAAGTCTACATGATTCAGATATGTCCTGACATATATCTTTATGTTCCTAAGTCAAGTAAAATAAATTTGTGTGCATTTATGGAAAACCAAATATATAATTGCATATCTCCTCCCACTCTTCCTGTGTGCCTTTCTGTGCTTATTTTCCAAGATACAGTGTCAGTTAAAATGATAAGGGTTGGCTCCTCTTCTCTTGGGAATGGGACCGATATCTTGATGCTGGCTCTGATATGCTGTGACAAGTGTGGTCCTGGATCTGTGGAGGAAGCACTCCAAATTCTGGCACAAGCAATAGTGAACAGGCAAAGATACCACCATCCTTAGTCATGCACTTACATACTAAAACTGCATCCAATTTTGCAAAGCAAAACATCCAGCAAATACTATCCAATCAATTCAGTGTACCACCAACTAATGGCAACTCAGAACAGACACAGCTCTCCTCCAGCATGCCTGTACAGACAAGTAAGCAAAACAAAAGCTATGAAATTTAAATGCTGCTTCCTTCAGTAATGCCGCAGCAGCTGGTGGGTCACACCAGCTTAGTCCTGCCTGGAGGATTTTCCACCCTTTGAAAGACACAACCGCTACTCAAAACCGCCCTTCTTTGCATTGTCTTCCCATTCACAGGGTGAGGAGATCCAGAAAGATCACACTCCTAGCCTCATCTTCACATTTGTCAGTCAAGACAAGTTTGCCAACTGGCTCAGAAGCTGATAGTAGAATAACCTGACTTTCAGAACATCCTTTGAATCAAAGGTCTAGACTTGAGTTTACAGGATTTCAGGAACTGTGTTAATTCCTCTCTATAACACCAACTAGCTTTTTGTCGTGACACTTAAGTGAAAATACAGCAACAGAATAGATGCAACCAGGATCTGTCAAAGGATTAGCAGTAGTTTACACATCCTCAAACTCCCTGTGCAATTACAAGCCCTGACTAAAGGAGATAACACTTGCAATATTTTTCACTTTAAAATGGCCTTGGTTGCATGACAGAAGTTCTCACTGGTAGATAGTGCTGCTGTGGGACACTTTCTGACATTGCTAGTGGGAACTGGATGGGCAAAAGGGCCACCCATTTTGGAGCACAGCCATTAATCTCCCAACTGTAAACACGCATTTAATATTTAATCACTCAGCTGAAGTTGTTCTGTAAGGGCAAAATTACTCCTGGAATCATTCAGCTTCGCTAAACTCCATTCAGATTCTGGGTGACCATCAGCGTTTTGGAAGGAGCACCTGCTCAAATTCAATGAGATTTTTCTCCTGTGACAAAGTAGGCTGCAGGATAAGCTAAATGGTACATTTAACAAACTGGAACCAGAGAAAAGCAAGGCAGCCAGGTGAAAGTCTCAGACTCTTGAACAGAAATGAAGTCCATTAACACCAGTGAAAATTTTGCTATGACACAATAAGCTCAGAACACACTAATCATTACTATCTATGGACAAGAACTAAACTTCAAGTCTACACTAATAGTCAAGAGTTAATACAGTTGTCCACAGCAGTGTAAATAGACACGTGAAATCAGACATGTTGAGAGTCTGAAAAACTATCAAATCTTTGCAAGGGTTTTGTCTCCCATTAGAAATTAGTTTCATTTCATCAAATATTCTTTGGAGAGAGAATCCCAGGGGTCATTTTAATCAGGTCTCATGAGTTTCCAGGGAAAATGAAACTTCATGGAAGACAGAATAGCATTGCATTTGATTTCTAAGACATAGCCCAGAGGACCAGCTCTGCTGATTGCTAGCAGGGCTCAGTTCTGCTCCATCCTGGATTTTGGGACTGTGCAGCAAGCTGCTCTGTTGCTATGGGATGGAGGGTGGGCCCAAGTGAGGAGGGCAGTCCTAATTTATTCCCAGTAAAAGCTCAGCTCATCTTTATTGTTAATTATTCCGTCAATCTTCTTTGCCCTTTTGGTGGCCCTGCTTTTGGCAAATGAAAACGGAAACTGCTGTCTCTTTTGAGTCAGGCCATTGGTGGCTCTCAATAAATAGTCCTTTCTACCAGTGCCAATTATTGTAAGAAAGGGATATTGTGAAAGAGCAAGTCAAGGTGAGATCAGACGTGCTGGCCTAATTGCTGCTCTAGCTTTGCAAAGGTTTTCATTACAATTACAAGACTTGTTTTTAAAGCAGGACAGTAGCTAGGAGAAAGGAATCCCCAGCTCATTTTCAGGAAACAGATGGAGGACTGGGGTCATACTGTAGTTTGTGATAAATTGTACAGGATACTGCTGAATGTTTGGCTCAAGGACTGCATTAGCCTTGACAGAGAGCTCTTTCCAAGAGATAGCTCCTTTGCAACAGATGATAAGGCAGTGTTTAGCACCCCTGGTCTGCTTTGCTAGATCGCTTCCTCAGGAGGGGTTGAAACTCAAGAGAGCTCGCAGCATGCTGGCCAAGAGGTTCCTGTGGCTGCTGTGCACACCACAGGGCAGGTGCCCAGGGCTGCACAGCCTCTCCAGGCTGAAGCAAGCCTGAGGGCCACACTTTGTCTTGTCCTTGCAGCAGGGGCCAGAGAGGATCATCAGTGCACGTCACTTCCATCCTCAGCAAGATGGTTTCTTCCTGTGGTTTTAGAGGGCGATTATACCTCTTATCATAATACAGGGTGGAGACAATTTTGAGATAGACACGAGGTTATTGTTCTTTAGGTTGGATAAGAGGTCCAAATTACATCTGGGCCCCACTAGGCAGTATCACTGCCCCAAAGAGTTCATGGTATCTGTAATGGTTAAAGGCTGAGTGAAAGAAAAGGTGGCAACCAGGCGTACAAAGATCTGCTGGGACCCTCACACTCAAGGTTTCCTTTCATTGGAAAATGGTATTGGGGAATGAAGAGAAGAAGAAGGACAAAGGGGTTTATGCTCCATAGGGAAGCAGTGCACAGCTGAGGGCACAGCTGAGGTAAGGAAGCCCAGAAGCCCTACTAGGTCCTCCCTCCACTGCAGAAACAACCAGGGGGTGAGGGAGCTGGGACCTGACCCAGCTGGCTATGGCCACTTAGTGGTACCCAGCCCTTGTAACAGTGCTTCAAGGGGTCTCCGTAATTTCTACAGAGATGTGCCCTTTACAGTTTATCTATACCCTCTTGACAGGTAATTAAAATTGCTCAGATCCAGAGTGGCAGTAATATAGTATATCCTCATCCCATCACCAGGACATCTGAGAGTTTCAGGCCCTCATTTGGCACTATTTGTTTTGACAGTTTAATAAAACAGTACTGTAGATTATTTTTTTATGTTTGTCCTAATGTAATGCTGAGAATAACTGATATAACCAAGACATGAACTCAAAAGAAAAGTTCAGAGGCTAAGAGCAGCTTTTAAGCCTTCGGAAATGCTGAAATGGAAACAAAGCAGGAATTGTCAGACATGTAGGAAATTCATGCATCAAATTCATTGAAGACATTGGAATTGTTCCAAAGAGGAGCCACTGAACCACATGAGAGTGGATGAATTGAGTCAAATCAAAAGCCCATCAAGACAGTATCATGTCTTTCACAACTATCAGTAGCAGCTACTGAAAAAGAGTAAAAGAAAAAGGACAGGGACTAACCTCTAATAAAATCCATGCATTAGGCACTTCTGGAGCTATTCTCCAACTTATGCTTTCAGGCCCAATGCTCAGACTTTCTTTTATTGACCTGTTTGTTGTACTTTTGACATTCCAAAAGTTTATGGTGGTGAATTTATGGCAGTGAAAAATTTATGGCAGTGATTCTCTTTTCTGAATTACGATCTGTGTGAAAGAGTTTAGTTTGCTTGAAATTTTCTGCCTGATCTTTTAATTCAGTGTCCCCAGCTCCTCCCCTGCAGTGAGCAATTACAAACTTTCTGACTTATCTGGAAAGCTGCCCGATTTTACATTCCACATAATTTTGTTTTCCCTACTGGAGAATCCCAGCCTATTATACTTTCTCTGTAAACAGGAGCTGATCACCCTTTGGTCTCCATCTATCCCTTCCTCTAGTTCAACTGCAAGGCCCTCAAGAATATGAGTCCTGCCTCATCCTTATAAAGTGCCTTGCCCATCAGTGTTGCCTTCTGACACGGCTGACATTACAGACAGTCAGGGGGAAAGCGCAAGCTGCAGAATTTCTGTAGGTAGAATTTATGCAAATGAGTACAGTTTCTGCACTGCGGACTGGAAAAAAAGATAATGCCACTCCACCAGTGATATCATCTATTTCTAGTTACCACAGGGCGTGCAGCAGCCCAGTGACATTGCATTGCTCAAGGTTGGACAGGGCAGGATTAATAGCAGGAGATACTTTAATGAAAGGCAAGCACCGGGAAAGGAGTGATGTGTTTGGATTTGGTTTATAGCCTAAGATGCAAAGTAGGTAGGAACACCCTGGACTGATTCCAGCTATACTGCACAGCGGCGTCCAAAGATATCAGCACTAAAGAGCCCTTTTATTTTCTGAGCCATGCCTCAGTAGTCAGGAGAACTTGTTCAGTGGGCCTGCAGCCAAAAAGCCCAACCGTCTCACTTTCTGAAGCTGATGTTTACTATCCCTTGTATCACAAAGCTGCTGCCTGGAGAGCAGCTGGATGGAGGTGTCTGGAACAATCCCAGACACTGTTTCATAAGAAACTCTTTCTACGTCTCTGCTTTCCCACAAAAGCTCATATTTTATGATTGCTGGTAGGCAGGAGGCTGATGAAATGCATAGCTGATCTGAAAACATAAAAAGGCAAGCGGCAAGATTTAAAAAATATACCAGTCATGGTTAGGCCTGTGAAATCAATAACATACATAGTCATTGTGCAAGAAGGAACAACAAACTCACTGCCCCCTCCACCAGCTGGTTTCCTGTCTGTGGTGTAATGGGTGGGAGTCTGGGTGGTAAATTTACACCTCACTAAAAGCCAGATTATAAATTCATTGACCTCTCCCTTCATCCCCCTCTTCCACGTCCTCTCCAGAACTAAGAGATGGATTGTACCAGAATCATTTTAACTACATGTTTATTATTAGAAAGCCTCAAACGTCACTTTCTTGTGCCTGAGAACAAAGGTTTTTTGAAACAGAATGCCCCTTTGAATCAAAAATGAGGTGAAGTGCAGTGAAATGCAGTAGTGTCAGCTTTGACACCCTCGAAACTGTGAACTCTACCTCTGTCCTGGTGGTCCTTTCCAGCTTGGGTGAACGAGTTCAGGAGTGAAGACAAATAAGCCAGCTCCTTGTTGGTTCCCAGTTTCCATGCAGGAAAGTGGGATTTGAACCTCCCATGCACTCAACCTGGCAGACAAACACTCTCCCAAAAACAAACTGAAAAGCAATGAAACTGTTGAGACACTAATTACTCATTCCCACCAACATTACCCACATGCCTGCTGCTGTCTCTGTGCCACCTCCTTTGCCCTTAGGCCACAGGTCGGCGAAGTCTCCTGGAGTGTCCAAGACCTGCTGTGGAGCCCTTTCAGCTCTGTTGATGGCCGTGACCATTGTAGTGCACCGTATTCCACCTGCACAGGTGTGTCTGGGGAGGAATGCTATGGCTGTCTCTTCACAATGCTGGTAACCTTGCCTGGGAGTCATGAGTGCTCAGGTGTATCTTTAGCCTGACCAGAAGGAAAGCAGATTACAAAGCTGGTTTCAAAAATTGTGTTGTGAGTAGAAAGGCAGGTCCTTTCCCTCTGACTCTCCTCTGATGTTCACAAGCCATGCTACCAAAAAAAAAAAAAAAAAATTGCTTAGGGTCTGAGTCCCAGGTGTACAAAGGTCAGTTTATCCCAATGAGTTTCTTGAGGATGCTTCAGCTTCCTGGGAGTAGAGCACTGAAATTCTCCCAAGTACTCAAGGGCCACAGATCACCTAATACATTTCCTGAACAGTCCACAGGGAGGGAAAGGTAGGTGTCCTTTAGCTTTCTTATGCATTTGGGTTATGCAGGTAATAGACAGAAGCTGGGTTTTCTGGCTTGCTTTCTTGACCACAAGACATGCAGAAGACCCAGCAGCCCTGTGCCATCACAGAGTGGAGGTATTTCTATGGAGCATGCTCAGCTCAGGAGGTAGGTCTGAGCTGATTGTGACCTACCCTCACATACTGACCATCTTCTAGTGGATGAGAAATAGACTTTAGCTTAAAATAGACCAGGGTCCCATTTTTCTTGAAGTATTTCCTCAAAACCCTCCCAAATATGAGTAAACAGGTGAGGAAAACACAACATTTTAGAAGAACTCCAATCTCCTGGAGCTACCTCAGCTGCCTGAATATTGCTGTACATTGCAATGGCAATGGTAAGTCAACTGTCAACAGGGTTGTTTCTCAGAGACAGATGTGACAGTGTTTGTTTTGGTGGTTGTGAGGGCAGTCTGTGGATGCGATTCATGGCAGATATGCTTATCTACTAAAAACTTCTTTGGGTAGTTGGAAACTCATTCCAGTTGATACGTTCACATGTAATGATAAGTGTAAAGGGAAAACAAGTGCACTGTTTTTATTCCTTTCTGAGTACTTGTATTTTTCACATAAAGAGACATGAAGATGCTGTTTTGTAACCTTCTCTCCTCCTGGGGACAGAAGGAGAGTACAGTTGCTTTCAGTCGAGTAAACTGTTGTCAGTGCAGAGATCAAAAGTCTCCAGCTACCCTGGCAAGCAGTCAAACAAGATTGCTCCATTTTGAGCTTAAAGTGTCATTGAAGTGTGACATATTAGAAAGAATAGCCTATGATGGAAAATATATCTTGACCTGTGACTCAGCAAGATGGGGAGCAGGAACCTTTCACTGTGTTTTCTAACTTTTACAATCTGGAAGGATCTCTGTTTCTGATAGCATGGAACTCATCTCAGTAGTGAAACTGCTCTCTGAGCAGCCTTCCTAATTACATCACGTACAGCCTTCTGCTCCCTTTCACTGATAATCACCCAAGCACCTTGTGGTTTTCAGGCAGTTGCAGATTTTGCTTCTGTGGGAAGTGTCGTTAGAGAAATATTAACATACTTTGTCTTTCTGTAATATAATGAGGGGGTTTATTGTCCTTTGTATAAAGTTGACCATGGACGCCTGCTTTTATTTTGTATTTCATTCCAGCCCACCCATCTGTTCTCCGTCTCTGCAGTGGAAATAGAGAAGTAGGTTGGCATCTGATTAGCCAGGGCTTCACAGACAAGCACTGGCTCACCTCCAGTTCCAGGATTCTTGTTCCTGTACACAACCTTCAGATGTGTTTGATACTGCACTATGCTACGCTATGTTATGCTGCATTACACTATCCTATTCTGTTCTACTCTGTTCTATTCCATTCTAATTTTCTCACCCTTGTCTGGATTCAAGGTCAGATGATGTGTACTCCAGACTCCCTACATCTAATATATCAGATGTCTGTAAATCAGACATATTCCATAAATATGTGTACACAATGGAAAAACTCCTCCTCTTCTTTCCCACCTTCTGACTAAGGCCTCATCTGGAGCACTCAGTGCCACCATTGGGATGCAGGCAGACTCCTCCCAGCTGGTGTGCTGCTGATTCAGTGATTACAGGAGCAGCACCCATTGCCAACTGTTTTGTGGATTAGATTCACAGAAATTGTCATGCCAGAACAGGCCGCTGGTCCATCTAGTGGCAAATGTAAGATTTTTTAGAGAAAGACATAAAAGGCTTGTAATGAATCCAGTTAGTCAATATTGTACCAGTGGAGGATATTTCTCCCTGATCTCAGCTGATTATCAGATTATGTACCCTGAAGCATAAGGACTGATAGCCCTTGTCATTTCAGTGTATCCGGAGTAGCTGCAGATGCTCTGTTTATTCATATTTATGTTTAGAAACAAATTCAACTCATATAAAAGAATGTGCATCTCCTCTAGTTTCAGCGGAGTCAAACTAGCTGTGAATCAGATAAATTTATTGATTAAAGACATGTCTTTGAACATGGAGGAATTATGTCAAGCTTTGGGGTCTTTTTTCCATACCAGGAAACAGATCAGTTTCTACAGAACAGTACTGCTTAGATTGCAGTATTCTTAAGCAGATTTTTTTCAGTGTGGGCACAGCAATTTAAAAAAAAATAACAAAACCAAACAGCTGACTTTTTCTGAGGTAGACTTTACTCAGGAGCAGGATCAATCTTAGGAAAGTAAACCTCAAGTGCCTACTATAATATTGATATGTACCTCAGACTTCAGTGGTTTTTAATGCATTTTTAATGAAGAAACACTTTTTAGAAACACAGTCAGTCCCTTCAAACTATTGCTGTGGTATTTTGTGCTGTATTCACCTGGCCCTAAAAAGTAACACAGTACAAACGATGGTAGGTATAAATCCTCACAAAATCCCAATATTTATTATGAATGTGACTTCCATTTGTGAGAAGAGAGCGTGTATGTGAGTGTCTATGTGTGTTTGTGCATTAAAGGTCTGGCATCAACCTAGTCTGCTGTTTACTATGAGAAGTTGCTGAAAGTTATACACGGGGACCAGTTTCTCTGATGAATTTAGCCAGTTCAGTGTGACCCACTGGCTAGAGTGTGGGTACATAATTCATCCTGCAGGTTTCTCCTAGATTTTACTGTGATTGTTACTTTGAGTATTCACTGATTTACAAATTAAGACCAGTAGTAATCACCTAAACCTCATGATTATGTATCTGCTCCCTTATGAGTACTCACTAAAGTCATCTAGGGGCTTTCAGGAGAAGCACATATACCATATTTGTTGCTATTTTGGAATAATATCTATTTGTAAAAGTTGTGCATAGCATGGTTTTGGCATTACTGACATATTCATTTTTTAAAAGGTAGAGAGGCAACAGGAAAGGTGCTGTATGAATCAGAAGATGAAGTGTTTGCTATAGAAACTACTTCTCATGCAATTAATAGTGAAACATTTGCTAATATCTGGTGAACACCTGCATATACTATTCCTAAGAATAACATTTAACTCCAGTTTCTCCAGAAGAAACATTACAGAGCCATGCCTCTTTCCTATGATGTGGTACATTTGAAAATAAAACAAGAATGTAGTGCTTGGAAGAGTTCCTAAAGCTTTCCCTATTAATTTGCCTTTCTTTAATGCCTCTGAGTTCATTCCCTGATATGTCATTGTGTTGCAATGCTTTTCTGCAGCTGTCCTTCCCGCCTTCACGCAGGGCTTAAGTGACACACGTCATCCAAGGCCCCATGGGGGGTTTAAGGTGGTCAATTACTGCAAATTAAGCCTAAAAGCTGGAGATACACAAGAACAACCCACCACAGCCTAACCATGGGGGGAGAGGGAATTTTGTCTTTTTGGAGGTTTAGACACACTTTCCATTGGTGTTGCGCTGGGACAGTAATCAATGTCTGATTGCCCTTGCAGTCTATGACTTAGAAGCCTATCTGTCTACTCTAAAAATTGGATGAACAATCAAAATGTGGACTGAAAATCAAAACTGAAGCAGGATGCTGTCTATCTTCTTCTCACAAGCATTCGTCTTCATATGCTTTCTGGATATTTCAAAGTGCTTTGGCACCTATTATTCTGAAATGTTTGTTTCAGCTCTGGCAGTGAATGAAAAGTCATCAAATACAGTATTATATTGACATTTAGGTGCATGCCATCTCTATTAGTAGTTCTTCTCTACTCATTTCCATGAACATAAAAGTTGAGAAGTTGAGCCTTAGTTTCTGACTTACGTACTGCCTGTTCCAAGCACAAGGAATTTTGTAAAGGACAAACTGCAGGAAATGAATTCTGAGCAGAGTGCCAGTAAAGCTACTGAGGTGACTCCAGACGCTAATTTGTCCCACCATATCTAGTTTGAATTTTTGACTATTTACAAAGGAGTTGGCTGAAAAAGCCCTTGGCTTGAGTGTGTCTAAAGTTCAGTTTATTTTTACTGACTCGGGTCCTGCAGAACTCCTAAGGATTGCAGGCACCAGACAGCCGTGTTTAGCCTTGCCTGTTACAGTAACGTCAAGGAAACCTGTCATAACTGGCAAGCCTTCTAAAAACATGAGTGCTTATGGATTACAAAAGGAGAAAACAGGCAGATTAAAATAAACTGTTACTAGACAGAAAGACACCCACCCTTTTCCCCTATAACTTCTTAAAAAAAGCCCCAGGGATTTCCTTTGATCAGACTTTAAGGTGAGAGCAGATCTCCTGGAAATTATCTTCAAGCTAACAAAATAGTGATAAGCAAGGGAGGAAACGGAGCCAAGATATGTCATGTTCGTCAAAAGAAAAACTCTAGCGATTCTGACGAACTCTTCTAAGATCTTCCAGAGAGGACATTGCAGAAAAAGCTTAGCTGAGCCCTGAACAGGATTTCCATTCTTGCACTGTTGGTCTGTTTGTGTGACTTGGGATCTGGGTTTCTCTGGAGGAGGTGCAGAGAGACTTGAAAATTCAGCCACCTTTGATGCTGAAAGAGAGTCAAAGTATAGAATGGAGGTGGAAAAACAAAGAAACAAAACAAAACAAATCCCAAACCAACCAGACCTCCCCCACCACAAAAAAAAGAAAAAAAAAAAAAAAAAAAAAAAAAAAAAAAAAAAAAAAAAAAAAAAAAAAAAAAAAAAAAAAAAAAAAAAAAAAAAACAAAAACAAAACAAAACAAAAAAAAAACTCACCCAACAAAAAAACACCCAAACCTCTCTCTCACTATTGATCTCTATCAAGGAGTTGAGCCACTGAGTGATTTCAAGGCCAATATGTGCTTAAATCCAGATTTCTTGAGACGCTATGAGAATGAGCTTCCCAGGGTAATAGCTCATACTATGGGAAAAAAGGCCACAAAACCCACAAAAGTTGGGGAGAATTTAGTCCATGATGCTACACTAGCATGCATCACTTTACCCGGCTGCTGTAAACCTAACCTCACCAACTAGTTGACAGAGCATTGCTCCATCAGCCTGCAGCCAACAGGAGATGGAAAGTTTCCCTGGCACAGGAGGAGCAGCCAGCTTTGTTACCAAAATGGGAGTCACCTCCAAGAGCAAGTAATCCCATCCTTGAAAAGGTGACCAAGAAAAATGGGATGAAGCACCTTCGTGGAATCCCTCCCTCTTTATGTTGACTACAAGAGAATCACAAGTAATGTTTTTTGTCTCTTTTTCTCATCTTTGTATTCCTAAAATCTGTTTCTGGTCAAACAACTAAAGTAAAATGGGTTATTACCTCTGCAGATGCCAAGGCTGTGGTGCAGATAAGAAGAGGACTCCATTGTCTTGTTGTCTTATTGGTCAGGGCTCCTCCACCCAGCTATATTTAGAGTGGAGAAGCCCAACAGCACAAACAGGATTTATGTGTGCAGTTATCTTGTTTGCCTGGATTTTTAGTAGCAGCAAATTGCTTGACAGGACATTCAGAGGAAGGTGAAAACAAACAGTCTTCCATCTGGAGTTTCTCTGCTAATACAGGTTTTTTTAACCTGAGAATCCGGAGTAATCTAAAGTCACACGGAGAAAAGGTCGGAAGTGGTCACTGCTCTGAAAGAAATGGATGCTTGTAAGCTGCTCATCAGTAAGGACTTCTGCTTAGCATGTGATTTCCACACAGTGCAGTGTTGTCTTAGCTGTGCTGGATATAATGCTTAGATTATAACTACAAAACAGACAGTAAAAGGACTTTCTATTTGAACTTGGGGTGGATATGTGAAGGATAACTCAGGTCTTACCTGCTGTATTCAGGGTAAGAAAGAGTAAATGCAAGTAAGAAGCAGTGTGCATTGCACATCAACTCGGAACATTTTGATTTTTTTATTTGCTGCTGGCTAGTGCCTAACAACAATGTCCTGAAACCATCTAAAAGACAGGGAAACATTCCTGCATGTAGTTTGTCATGTGTCCTGAGCATCAGGGTCCCTTTGGATGCTGTTGGTGTTCAGGAGATGACCTGGCCCTTTCAAAGCTTGCTGTTTACTGAGTCTGATGCCCATCTGTATTTGTGAATTTACATCCTAAAGTCACTGCCACTCTTGCTTAAAAATGTTTTTCTCAAATTCCACGCAATGTCTTGCAGCTGCTGGATCTTGGGATAAGGTAAAGAGGGACATTTTAATGGTGCCATTTATGTACTCTTTGAATGTTACATCAGTCTTTGGCTTTGCTTCCTCTAAGTTGGCAGCAGGATTGTTTTGCTTATTCTTGATTTCTTCCAGGCCTTTACAAGGCACTGAGTCTGGGCTGCCAAGGAAGGTAGGAGAGGGAAGTCACTGAGAGTTGTCATAGTCCTTGGCATGGTGCCCCTTGGATCCATCACCACTTCAGAGCAGGAGCAAAAAGGCAGCACAAGCAGCATTGAGCACCAGAGGAAGAAGTGAAACAGGCCCCCTTGCCCAGCCAAGCACCACAGGTAAGTTAGAAAATGAGAGCAGTCCTCACTTCCCTTCACAATCTGATGGCCTGCACAGACATCTTGCAGCTCTTGGTTGTCCAGTTTTGTGTCCCCCTCACATTGCTACTTCCTTGCCCTTTAGACCTTCCTCTGTCCTCTCCCATACCATCCCTGCCAGCTGGCCCCAGGCAATTCAAACAAGAGGCTTGGGGCAGACAGCCTCTCCCTGTCCAGGTGCAATGTGGCTGCTGTTCCCTCACCTTTCCTAGCCAGCCATCACGCCCACATCCAACTGCCGCTAAGCAAAGCAGCTCGAAGCCAGCAGATTTGCATACATCTGTGCCAACTTTCTGTGAGGTCTGAGAGGCTGAGTTTCACTTTGTGTTTCGGGTTAATGTGGAGCCAGACAGTGGAGAGTATCAGTAAGTCCGCAGAAGTTTAATCACTTCTGCTTACCAGTTTGGGTATTCCACTGTCGGAAAAGTCACTGACTGCTTATATTAAAAAGTTCCCTTTAGTGAGACTAAAATTATTGTCAAGACTTTGCTGCTTTTGGCACTGATACCTGTGAGGGAAGTCTCTGTGGTTGTTTAGTCTGCAGAAGAAATGACCAAGGTGGTGGTGAGAGTGGAGCGGGGAGGGGGTGGATACAGTACAAGTTTTCAAATAGGATAAATATTGCAACCTAGGAGAGGGGTGTGCTCCCCATATCCTTGAAGAATAAGACAAAATGGAAGTGGCTTAAATTATCACTACAGAAATTTTGCTTAGGTACTAGATAGAGCTTTGTCATGGTAAATATGATAGAGCAGCTATAGAACTGTTTATCAGGGAAAGTTGAGTAGTCTCTATCATACTGCCAGAACAGGAAGTAGCAGAAGTCCAGAACAGATTAGATCAGTATCTGACTGTTGGAACAGGCAGATGGACCTAGGGACCTTTCAAGGTCACTTCCAGGCCTGTTTTCTCTGACACATTTATAATAAGTAGTACCAAGAAACTTCAATCAATTCAGTTTTGGAGGCTGTATTAGGATGGGTATTAGAAGAACACAGAGAGTCAACAGAGATGAGATAAAACAAGCCTGGGGGAAGAGGAAGGCAGAGAGAGGGGAGCCAGGTTTCCCAAAGCTGCCTACTGTCAAGCCAGTGGGGAGGAATCTGTGCTTCTGGACCCAACATCTGTTGGCTGGCTGACCAGAGACTGACCTGAAACATTAAGTTTTTGTATTGCCAGTAAGTCTGAAGTTTGGTGAATTTTATATTGATTTCAAATACTTTGAATATTTTGCAGCCTTTGTCAGAAGGCTACATAACTTCCCATTCTGCCTTTCAGAGGCCAAGGTAATGCCCTGAAATACTTCAAATCCCTTATAAACCCCGTAGTACACAAGGTTTTGCTCAGATAGTCCCAGTGTGAGATTTCCAGGTGATAGTTTTCTTCAGAGGAACCCAAGAGCTGAGGCAGATATCAATCTGATTTGATGAAACCACAAATTTATCTCTCTGTCCTTATTCCCTTTTCTCCATGGGAGAGCAGCTGGCTGGTCATCTGTGAGCTGAAATCCCAAACCATGCAGGGTACTGCCTCATTGTGAAGAGGCTGCTGAAGAACCAGGCTGCAGCAGCGGCTGCAAAGCAACTGAGGCTGCTCCTTTTGCTTGATTTGTGGAGCTGGGAGTATTTAACTAACTAGGGAAAATAATATTTATACGAATCATTTGATCTTAATGTTTTGGTGCTCTAAGTCACAGTTGCTACCTGAGAGACTTCTACATGCTCAGCTGGAGCTGTCACATTTGGCAGTTATGTTTGCAGCACAGAAAACCAACACACATGCACAGGCATGTGCTTGGAGGCAAACACACCTGTCCCTGGTCATTCCCTGTCAGCAGGGGTGGTAGCTCTTAGAGGCATGTTATCTCCTGGAGCTGGGGAAGATGCAGAGTGGGCTGGTAAGAAGTGTGGCACAGGGAATCTGCTTTTGTTCTTTTAATTTCTCCATTCATAAGACAAGCAGTGCCCAACCCTGTGCTTACCGGAGAGGAGTTAGAGGTAAGTCCCGCTTCCAGCGGTGCTGGAGAGCCTCAGCAGCACGGGCAGTGGGCAATGGGAGGCTGGGGCACATCCACACCAGTGGCTGCTCTGCTGGAGTGCAGCAGGAGGAGGGTGCTGGCAGGTCTTGTGGCACTGCTGGCACAACACAACGAGCCCCCGCAGTCTGGCAGGTGGACCATCTCTGCCAAATTGCCTGCGAGCCAGCAAACAAATCAAGCAGAGTTGATGGTGTCTCCAGGCAGCTCAGCTCCCGCAGGTGCTGTTTTTATTTCCAACATCAGGGGAGCAATGCTGAGGCTCTGCACAGAGGCAGGGGAGACGGCAGCTTGCCTTTGTTTGCTCTGATTTCTTGTGGATACACCAGAACAGCCTTTTCCAGCACTGGCTTCATTTTCTTTTGCATGAAGAAGGAAAAAGCTGCCTAATTAAGAAATCGTGTCAATAGATTTTTGCCCTGTTTTTCCTTCTAGGAATTAATCTGACTCACCAATATGCTTTATGGTCATTCGTTCCTTACATACCAGCTCATTTCTATTTACCCACCTTAGTGTGCAGCCTTGCACTCTCTTCTGGCTGCAAAACCACAGCACCCAGCTGGAACTTTGTGACTTCCCAGTAGCTCCATCAGCCATGCCAGAGCTTCCTTGCAGGGCTCCCACCCCAGCAGACTCACTGCCGGGAGTGCACTGCGCTTGGTGCAGCTGCTCTACATTTACATGGGGAAGCTCAGGAATTGGGCCGGAATCAACTATTTTCAGCAACGACTGATTTTTCTGCTTTAGTGGGCAGTGGTGGTATCTCTGGGGGATATCACAGTCTGCAGAAGAGCAGAGTATCCTCCAGTCTAGCTGCTATTGCCATTTGGTATTTATTAGTGGCAGTGAATAACCAGGAGAACTAAGTCCATCCTCTCCCCTGGGAGCCACTGGTGCTATTTAAAACAGCAGAACAACCAAACCAAACCAGGAGCAGACTCTTAGGAATATCAGTTCTCAAAGACAAGACCACAGCAGTACTCAAGCCTTTCAAACAACCTTCAGTACTGTACACCAACCTGTTTCAATAAACAGCCACCATTACAGAATTCCCCAAAGACCAATAATCTTTGGTTACTTCCAACAGTAAAAGTTTTTGATAAAAGTACACTAAGGGGAGCTTGCAGATACAGAATCTTCAGGCTAAAAATTTAATTGGAAAGCCTTTAACCCACCACAAGGTGGTGGACAAATTGGCTTCTGAGAAGATGGCAATAGGTTGTGTCCATAAAGCTCCCATGAGCAGCTTTGAGCAGCTGACTGAAATGTCACCGCACAAGCCCATGTGATCTGGAAATGCAAGTTGGTATCAGTATAATAAAAACTACATGGTTTGTATAAATCTATCCCTTCTGCTGTTCAGCTAACCAAGGTCTACAGGTCATGAAGAGCAAGGGAAGGCCTATCAAGGACAGTTTGGTGATGTGAATATGATGGCTTTATCAGAACACCACTGACAATCCATAGGAAACACACAAGGCTTGGCCTGAAGTCTTTTATGGAAGGAGAGAATAACGTTTGTCTGACTTTTCCCTAACTACTGAATACAAACCCCACATAAAACTCAGACTATCATATGTGGTCAGTCATGGCTACAGATGCACTTTGGATGGTTCCCACCTGAATGCTGAATGAAACACATGCAACAGCCTGTGGGGTGAAACTGTGCCCTGTTGCAGTTCTCAACAAACAGGCTATCAATGTGTAATTGCTTCAGACATGACCTGAACAGTGTCAGGCCTGTGCAGGGCAGCAGGGTACCTGCTGATAACCACATAGAGGGATATTCATGTACAGCACCATCTGGCATAGCTGGAGCTGGCCCTAGCCATTTGTTATTCTGAAGGAAACACCAGGGAAATGTGGATCCCTCTGTGTTTCACTGATCTATCAGGAAAGATGAATTGACAAGATGAGGACATCTTAGCTAACAATACAGGAAAGTAGCCTCTGTCTCAGTGGCATGACTGCTAAGGTCTTAATATAACTTCAGAAAGGTGTTGTTTTTTTTTTTAAAGTGGTTGAGGTGACAAAGGATTTTATTATTCTTGTTGCATGAATCTGAGGTATCATCTAAGCTTTAGCAGCATCGCTTTCCAGATCCAGGCATTAATGATAACTATGATACTATGATAAGAAAATTAAAGTTGTTGAGGTGTGATCAAAATTCAGGCCTCCATGTAGGGTACAATCCACATTAATTGAGTCTAATAAAGATATTTACTTGGCTACAGATGAAAAAGAAATTATAATATATTGACACAGATACTTCAAGAAGAAGAGGGGAGTAGGAAGAGTTTAAGCTAGCATTCACTGCAGATAAATATCTGTTATATCTCAACATAAGTATTTGTCGGTGTTGAGCCAGTTAATGCAGTGGTAATGTCTTCTTGAGTGATGTTAATAGAAGTTATTAAAATATAAAGTAAGTATTTATAAATAAAAATTTCATGAACAGACACAATGGATGCACATGCAAAAACTTGTTTGGGTGTAAACAAAGAGTAATTGCAGCTGCTGGTACACATGAGTAGCTGTTGGAATTTACCTTGTACACAAAAATGCTAATTTGCGTGGTTAAATGTTGGCTTCAAGCAAGCATCTGGATTTGATGCAATTAATGGATCTAGTGGGTGCTCTTCCAGTCACACAAACACCCAAGAGACAGGCCTACAAAGTAAGTCTTAGTAAAAGGTTTTCTTCCAAGTAAGTTTTATTGATTTATTTATCATCTCATTTTAAAGCTTCTCTGGCTTATTTGGCCAAGCTCTTCAATAGCCCAGAGAAGTTTAGGGTTCTTCTCTTTTTTAGTAATTAGAATTTGCAATTCCAGAGTAATAATTTATTTATGGTAACTAGAGTTTAAGAAGTACTTGACTCAGGGTCTAAAGAGGATAGAGAGGGTCAACAGAGAGAGCCTGTGGTTACTTCTTTGGGAAACGCTGGGATTAAAGCAAGGCAGGACAGTCCCTTCTTCCACTCTGGTAGTGGCAAGAGACCTGACCAACTGTCTATATGTCTCAGGATGAGAAACCAGTGTCTGACCAGCAACTGTGCTTCATCTTGGCTCTTTGCAAATGAGGAGATAGTCTGAAATAAACAAAGGTTTCATGTGGGTATTTTAAGGTGATGACTGTATGTTCAAGCTTCAGCAACAGCCATGGAAGGAGAAATTCCCACATTCTGGAAATGAGAGGCTTCTATATCGGTAATACTTGAAGGTATTGCTAATCAAATACAGAAATGCCAACTCAACTGCAATTTTCAAGCCTGGAGAAGCCCCAGCAGTTGAAGACAGAGTAAAATTCAAGTCTCCCAAGACCCTGCTCCCTTTGAATAATAAGTCTGGGACTCAAATGCTACTCAGTTGTAGGTATTGTTAATGAAAAGAAGCAATATTCTGTCTTCCAGACATGGAGATGACAGCAGACCTGGGCTACACACACAAGGCTTTCTGCGTGAAGAAGCTGGTGCTTCCTGTACTTGGAGATTCTGCAGGGTGTTAGTTGAAATTAGCTTCCAAAAACCACGTTGTAGCTCCACCTTCCCTCTTGCAGCATATGTAAACGTTACTGTGGGTTGTTGTGTTAGCAGATCATATTCTGCAACTGCATGTACATGGCTGGAAAGCTCTTCAGGGTTCCTTTGACCACAGGGCCCGGCACCGTGGGTACTGGGGTGAAGTGTTGCAGCTGAGTGTTAGATAGAAAACAAATTACTACTGCTGCATAATCATTGTCTGAGTCACTCATGCTGGCATCACCTGTGTGCCCATATACAACAAGCGGTGGAGAAATACTCAGATCTTGGTTTTGGAATGACCAGGTGACATCTATACAGAACAGTTCCCAGAGCACATGATAAACACAAGGTATGTCTTGATGGTTTACCTCCATCGCCTCCTTGGAGTGATCCATCCTGGGCAGATGATAAGCACAGTGTCTGAGGAGCATTTTGATGGGAGGAACCCGAGAAGTAAGTAGAAAGCATCCCAACCCTCTGTTTGGTTGCCTTTCCCATATGACTGTGTCCTGAGCTTGTTGTGCACTGGGAATTGAGTAGTACCTGACTGGTCCCTTCATGGCTAAGACAGGCTCTCGGGCTCCACTTGGTGTGTGAGGAGAACAGACTTCAGCATAGACACAAATACAACCTGGAAATGTGTCGAATCTATGCAGTTGTCTTGGAGTACCAGCTTCTGTCCTTAATCTGTATGTAGCTAAACCTTAGCATTTCACAGGCTCATACAGTGGCAGGATAATTCATACTGGAGGCTCAGAATAGGCCAGCAGGCACTGTTCTGCAGCTTCATAGCTCTGTGCTGAATGAGGCCCAGCACCGTCTCCTTGTATTGCTCCCAGGGCTTCTGGTAGCAGCAACCAGGTGTGTTGGCTTATCCAAACAAGTGTCAACAAGATCTTGTTTTTCTTGGTGTCTGATTCAAGACTAGATAATTTTTTAACCCTTCACACTCATGTTAAAGTGATGTCAATGTATGTGCAAGGGCTTTGTGTGAGGTTTTGAAAGACTCTGGAGCCCTAAGAGAAGTGATGGGGGATGATGAGAAGGTGAAGGAACAACTTGTGTCACTGTTCACAACTGCTCTGTAGCATCTACATCACAGTGTGAACATTCTACTAATCCACGTACAATTCACTTTAGAGTGTGTACAAAATAGCGTGTAAGGCGTTGAAAGGCTAGCAAGTGGTAGGGAAGTCTTTAATTTCGCATTATAGAAACATCCTGTTAACACCTGGTTCTTGCTCTTCACAACCCCTGTGTGCAGACATTTTTAACCGGGTGCCCCTTAGATGTTTTGGCCCAAATCAGCGTAAGTACTCCTTTTCTCCAGTCCTATTCCCTCAGCACTATCCAGGGAAAGTGTGGTTAATCTCTCACCTTCTATTTCTGCCTGTGCCATTGATGATGTAATGCTGGTGTAGCTCCCTCTGCACATCATAGCCCTTGCTGTCTCCAAGTGCAGAAACTTCCCTCTGCACAGCCACAGCAAGGGAGCCATGAAGCATGCAACATATTTAAAAAGGGATGAGTCAACACTGCAAGTGTGAGGAATAGAAACTGGGAGAGGCTTCCCAGAGAAGTTGTGGAGTTGTCTAGAAGCTACTGTTGTGGTCAGGGACAAAAGCAAAGTTCATCAGCAAGTGTAAACTTCCTCAAATTCAGAGGATTTGGGCCTGCAATGGAGTTCCATATCTGGAATAAGCATGACTTTCTGTTTTCTTCATCACTTTTATGATCCAGCAGATCCAAGTCCATTTTCTCTCCTCCTTCTCTCAAAAGAAATAAAGATTTTTTTGCTCTGCTCAATTATCTTCATTGCTCATCATGCTTAAGGTTCCTGTTTTGCTCCAGTCAAGAGACAAACAGTCTGGGAAATTACTCAGAAGCAGCGCTGTGCAACAACAGTGCAACAATAGGTTGTTCCCTGGGAATGTGTAAGAAGTTTTTGAAGGACAAAAACTAGTAGTAGTAGTAGAAAGAGATGAAAAATAATAGCAAGAAAAAGCTCAGAGTCACAGAAGCTGTTTTTTAAATGCTTAAAACAAGGGGGCCTTCTGGGGCACAAGGGAGCCAAGAGCTGAAAACAGATTGACATTTCTACACTTCTTTTTTGACATTGCTAGGGTTGATTAAGTGATAATTAGGCTAGAGAGTGCTCCAAGAGTCACTGCTTCATCCTACTCCTTTACCCCCTCAGGACTTGTCACCACTGAATAAAAGGTAGAAATTGTATTAGAAATGCCTGCAGTTTTGAGACTGTGTAAATTAAGAAGCTTGTGCTTTTTAATGCTCTATGGCTGATTTGAGGCAAATCAAATTTCCAAACTGATTCCCACTCCCACCCTACCCCCAAAATTAAAGGAGATTGGGTTACATGCTCTTTACTAGTAGTATCTGGAGTCCACAGAGGTGGTGCATGGACTTTAGTTGTGTTTGCATTTCTGTAGACTTAATAGTGGAGACACACAAGTGTTCCCCACACAGAGTGCAAAACAAGGACAAATATCAGTGTATAACACTAGCTGTCCCAGAGGACAGACAATGAATAATAGAATACTAACAATCACACAAAGTATTTTTCATTGTATCTCTGCCTCCACAGCTGGGATTTCCAATCCAAGGGAGGATTCATATTTTAACTTTTTATTGTTGTTGTTCTGATTCAGAAAAACAAATCTTTTTTTTTTTTTTTAAATATCACCCAAAAAAATCCATTAAGGATTCACCCTTGGCTGGAGAAGTATGCAGTATAGGAAAATTCTGAATATATATTGAAAAATTCCCTTATTAATTGACTGGATTTCCAAGTGAATATAATTTTTTTCTAACACTTGTTACTTAATTTGAGATTCTTTCAAGAGGTTTTTTTTTTACATATTCTAATTTTGTGAAGTTTTATGTGCAAAACTAATTCTTATTAGGATACAAATTATTCTATAATAGTCAGAATATTATAAAATATTCAGAGTGTAAATAACTATGGTTGAACAAACTGCCTTACATTCTGGAAGTTAGTGTCTCCTGTTGATTTGCAAAGAAATTATTTGTTGCATTGCTCAGGGAAAGACAAGCTCTAAGCACAACACCTAGAGGGAGTTTAACTTCTTATTTAATTAGAATATGAGTTAGATGCATGAATATGAATTATATGAGTGTATCTGGTAGCAGCTGTTTCCAGTTTCCTAGCATTCAATTGCTACCATTACTCATAGAGCTTAGATAATGTCAAAAGCTTCTATCCTGGCTTTTTCAGGTAAACTCTATGAAAAAAATTGAAACTGATAATCTATCTTTAGCTTCTGGGAGAGAAGAGCATGGAATGTCAAAAAGGAACAGAGCATAAGTGTGACCTAAGTAAAGGCCTGATAAAATTTGAGCAAAAGTTTGATGGAATTGGCTAATGTACTTACCTGACTCTGTTTTACCCATCCCTGGAAACATTCAAGCTCAGGTTGGATGGAGCTCTGAGCAACCTGGGCTAGTTGAAGGGTCTTTTTGCAGGGGAGTTGGACTAGATGACCTTTAAAATGTCCCTTCCAACCAAAACTATTTTGTAATTAATTCTATCAGAAAACAATAGCTCGTGAATGCTGCTGGATGCTGCCCCACCAGGCTAGCAGAGCTTCTCATATGCAAGGGGAGATACGGCACCTTAGGAGCCTTCTAAAATGTTGTGCCTCTAGCTACTGAATGATATGCAGAGCACCTAGTGCCACTGATTTCTTTCCTTAACCATGATAAGGACAGGTTTTGTGACTCAACAGACCATCAGGAGGCATTTTCATTTAATTCCCCAACTCTTTTCAGTTGTGCATTTCAGTGTTCAGCTGTTACCGTGCTGAAATGTGAAAAGCACAGCCACGAGGTGCCTTTAGCTATTGTAGCTGTTGGCTCACTCTTGGGAGAGGCAAAACTGCATAATTTATCTGATGTTTCTTCTGAGTAAGAGGAACATATTTTCAAAATCAAAACTCAAGATAGGTTTGTGGTAACAGTGTTGAGATTCCTGAGATAGTTCTGTGCTAGTACCCTGGCTGTCTGTCTGATAAACCCTGCTAAAGTTGCTCTTGGCACCCTCTGACAGCCTGGCAAGTGGGTATATTCCTCTCAACTGAGCGTTTTTCCAGTACCAGAGCTGAACTGGAAAATGAACCTGGAGGCACAACTCATCGGACAAGCGCCTGTGGAATGTGAAAGGAATCCAGACATTTAATTCCCTGGTAGCCCTCTGGAAAATCCCTGCCTTGCTGTTCTCAGTAGCTTCAGCATGCAACCCTGAGCAGCTGGCATTGCCAGTGGGCACCAGAACAGCTGGGAGAGGGCATGCTCATGGGACATTTCTCTTTGCAAATGCTTTATCACACAGCAGAGGTGCTGTTAGAGGGACCCACTGTTTTCCTGTCAAATGTGTGGTGAAGGGCACTGATCTTAATAATCATGAAAAAATAATAATAAAAAGTGGAGGAATATGGCTGATGAAATCCTCTGTAAAAAGTCCTGACCGTTTTAGCAGGCATGACATGTCAGGTTATGATCCCTCCTTTGGTACCCTGCAAAGGGGGCAAAAGGCACACACACATCTCTGAGAGCATTTATCCCTCTAATCTTGTCAGCGAGACCCCTTCTACAACTCACAGGGATACCCCAAAGGGCAGTTCATCCCATCTTGTCATAGTATCTAGGAGTAGCATAGTGAATCACCCTCTGCAGTGCCCTGTCTTAGATGCTGATATGGAAGAAACCAACTCCTGACTTTAAATGACCACATTTCGGGGAGATAAACCCACCCACCCATGTACATAAACATTTAGCTCACATGGCTGAAGCGTATAGGCGGCTGTGTTTATAAGTTCAGTACTCACCATACACCCAGGAAGGCAAGTCTAGTTAAAATATACAGAGCAAAAAAGGGATCTTTTTCTCATGCCACCACCCCTCTCCAGCACCACTACATACAAGTTGCTCATGTGGTCCCAAGATGTCATGGATTTACTCTTACCTCCAGCTAGAATATTAAATCAGCAGCCCTGTCTCTGAAGAGAAGGTTGGCCATCACTCAGAAAGCTCCTGATGAGTTGCTAGTGTCTTGTAAATCAACAGCTTCCCTATAGAAAAAGAAACTCTCTTAGGAACAAGCAACTCCCTTGTCAGCTGATGCTCAGACAGCACACAGATGCTAATGACTTCCAAAAGGAAGAAGGGTCAAACTCAAAAATCCTGCAACTTTTCTGACCTAGAGAACACCAGTCTCATCGTGTTTGAGAATGGTATCGCAATTAACAACCTAAAATAGTGATTATTGTCACATTTCGCACTGGCAACGAGACATATCATTGAATCCATTTCTATTTCTTTGTATAAAGCATGATTGTCTGTGTGTGTGTCGCAGGAAATTACTTATTTATTGAGCAGATTGCAATATGAAGTGGAGTGCAATCTGAGGAGTATGACTTCACCAGGTGGGAAAGCATTTTACCCTAACAGATGTTAATGACTTTCTGGCAGTTCATCCAGGTCATTAACAGAGATATCAGTTTGCTACCAGGATGGGAAAGGATGGCCTTTGCCCGCAAAAAAAGCCATCAGCGTTCCTAGACAGCTGAAGGCAGACACTAGCCTTGGGGTAGCAGTGTGGAAAATGTTTCCAGAATAAATTGATATCGATAATCCCAGGAGTGAGAAGTGACTTGAAGTTGAAGAGAATCCCAGGGGACCCCAAGGAAGGGGAAGTAAATGGGCTGAGGTTTTCTGTCAGGAAAGAGTATTAAAGACATGAATCTTAGGTGAAAAGTGGGTCCTTAGATATGACTTATTAGGTGAGAGTGAAAGAAGTAATTCTTGGAGCTGATCTGCTGGTAAGCAAATAAGTGCTTGTGCTTTTGTCTTCTTCCCCTGTATCAAGATCCTTTCAGACTATTGTTTGCATTTAAGCTCTGTAAATAGGCACAAGTGTCTGCTATGTGTTAGACTGGTGTTAAGGATGATGGGAATGTGTCTGAGGCACCTGGCAAACAGCAAAGCTATTCTCTGTTGAATAACTGTTGCAATCCTTAACCTTAAACACTAGTGCCCCAGCTGTGTGCTGAAACTCATTTTCATTCAGATCAAAAAAGAGGGCTTCCGCACACAAGTGCAGAGGCTGTATATTCAGGAACAACGATGAGGAGGATCAGTTTGGAGCTTTCCAGTGACCTGTATTAGCTGGGAAAGAGCATAACTCTCCAGCAAAAGAGTAAGAGAGTGTACATGCCCCAGGTTTTAGTAACAGACACAGGTTGGCGAATGACATTGCATTTCAAGTAACAAGACTCCAATGAAATGAGTAATAATGTGAAAGTGGAAAACTGGCTGATTTTCTTTCTTTATAGCAATTTTACTTGCAAGAATTCTGCATGTTGCCATGGTTTAGCTCATCACGTGTATGACAATATCTTTAAGGTGGGCTTGACTTCCTAAGTCTGTACAAGTGTCTCTAAATAACTCTCATTTGCAGACATGATGAGTACATGCAGCTCACGTGGAAGTGCCTCTGATAAAATACAACTTTTGCCTCCACAGTACAGTTCATATCTGTACTGTGAGTTTGTGCATGCACGTGGGATGATATTACACTGACATCATGATCCCAGCCAGCCAAAACTTCAAACTAACCCTAGTTTTCCTTTTCTCCTCTTTTGGCAAGGACACATCAACACATGCCAGATGAATGTGTCCCACATGATGTAACCACTGACACCCAGGTAGTGGGTCTGGCTGGAATGGGTTTACCACTCCACACAGAAGTGCTGTGCTTTGCAGTTGCATCTAGGAAGGTGTTGGTAACCCACCCGCGTGTTGGGGACAGTCTGTGCTGAGAAAGACAACTTATAGTTCTTTAGAAATTGAAGCAAATGTATGGGGGAAAGACCACTTCCATCCTGTGTTCAGTGGAGCAAGACTATCTATATAGAATTATATTACTCACTGATTTCTTCTCATCACAGCAACAGTAGCCACTTGTGCTAAGAAGGCAGCCAGAGGAGTGACTTCAGAGGATGCCATTCCCTTCTGCAGACCTGTTCTTGTGACCCCATGGGAATTCTCAAGCATTCATCTATGGCCATGTGTATTTGCCCTGAACAAAAATATGAAGAATATAATGGAATACATTTCTAGCTCAGTCAAACTGAAACAATGTAAATATAATACTGTTAGCAGCAGTATTTAGTACACTGACCTGAAAACCTAATCCAAAATCATAATTTTCTTTTTATGATGCAGCTATGACTATTATATGACTTAGGGACCTGCTCAAAGACAAGAGATGAGAAATTTGCCAACCCCATAGATTGGTGATGTGCAATTAACTGAGTAATTTTAGCATCTTAGTGCCTCAGGTCTTTTATTTATACAGAGATGGCATTTCACCCTTCTTTCCTTGGAGGGAGTTGCATAGAATTCAGCAAACACCTGTAATGATTTTTGATCATTTCAGCTGCTATAAAACCCAAAGTATTCATGGACCCTCAAAATTTTGTTCCAGTGGAATGAAGGACTTTGAAAAAATTAACATTAAAGAAACATATTCCAGGCTCTGTGTTTAAGGTCTATATTAAAGACTCTGTTAGAGTCCTATTGGACTTATTGGTGATTTTCCTTTTCACTCAGTGGTATTAACTCCATATGCCTCATGCTCTCTTAGCTCCCAGGCTGGAGGAGTTGCTGCCATAAATATGTAGCTGGGGCCTATTTGTCAGGTCCTCGGCTGCCTGGCAGGCCTTCAAAGTAAGGAAGGCAAACTAGATGAGTGTAGCTTCTTTCTTGCTCTTCTTATGTAGTAGCCTTGCCTGTTTGGATTCCCATGGCAGAGCCACTGATGGTTACTGAGTTTTTCTCTAGTACAACAGTCTCAACAAACACTGAAGGATGCCAGCTCCCTGCCTGTGTGTCTGCAGTGGTGAACCTCATCCCAAACTTTCTGGTGCTTCCTCAACTCCCCAGATCTTTTGTGATTCATGGATGCTCATGGAGAGTAAAACCCTAAACATAACAGTGCTTTGGAGAGATGTGGTCTCAAATTCACACCTGCAAAAAGTTACTGGCAGCAGAAATATTAAAGAAATTCAGCTCTGATCTCAGTCCTCAAGTCCTTGGCTTGCTGTGCTGTGATAAGTCATTTGAACATGTACAGCCTTGGAGTAGCTAAATGGGTATGAATGTCTTTGGTTCCTGGGCACCTGTTGGTTTCAATGTCAGAGTCAGAAAAGGCTTATTAAAAGACATGACGTAGTCCATTTATTTTAGTCAAGAGTTTTCAGGCATGCAATTTGCCTGTGGGTGATAGGTTATACTGGACAGTTTCAGCTTCAGTCTTCTAACATTGTAGATCACAACCTTATCTTGTTTGTTCCACAGCCCTCCTTCGAGTTCACCCTCCTACACCAGCATACAGTTGCTTTATTTTTAGATAATTAACCTTTTCTTTTGCCAGCAGTAGATAAAGTGCAGGGCTTCATAATTGATGTGCTGTTGTCTCTGACTTCTCCACACACCCGTGGGGGCTTTCAATCATTGTTAAGAGCTGGAGTCTCGGTTTGAATCCATGACACAGTGCTGCCTTATTATTTACCCTGAGTAGAAATGCAGCAGAAATCGATGAAATGAATTATTATTATTATCCAGAACAGACTGGAATTCAGATGCTGAAAGACGTGCCCAAATGAATTTTTAAATGCACAGAGACTGTGTAACACCAAGTAACACTCAAAAACTTAGCTCTCATTAGGATGTGAACATCTGACTGTAACTGGATTTTCAGTACCTAGTTAGCAGAAAAATACAAGAGATTTTATTGACTAAAAACTTCTCAGGAGACATGTTCATTAAAGTGGCACCTAAGTATTGAAATAAAAGGCGGTGCCCAAGTCTTCAGGTAGAACCAAGAAGATAAACAATTCCTAGGAAAATCCTGTCCTGCAAGCCTAATTTCAACAAGCAGGCCTTGGAAATCAGTTTATGGGTTATTGGCTGAATAGAACTTTTATCCTGGGGCACAGGGGCTTTTAATCTTTTTATTGCTGAGAGGCTGGTATTTTATGAGAGCTGTAAATAGGGTGTGATTCATGAATGCACATCATCATTTCTTTGTACTCATGAACACTTGGAAAGTCAGTGTGACCTGGGATTGTGTCTGATTTTTCAAGAAACGGGATTCTGTACTATATCAATCTGACATTGCAGGTGTAATGTAATATGGTGTGCAGCTGTCTTAAGATCTGCTGCTGACTCAGTTCCTTTAATTTGAGCTAATCTGCACTTTGCTTAGAAATAAACAGTATGTGCAGTAGAGGGAAAGGGAAATCCTGCACCTTGTTCAGCCATGGACAGGGGAATTCACAGGCTGTCTCTGGATTCCTTTTCAAACTCATCATCATTCCCAGTTCTCTGGAGAAGTACATGACTTTACTGCAGTTGTCAGGACCTCTGGAGGCTCACAGACCCCATTTGTTGGAAAATGAAGGTGAGATTATGTCAGAGCAACTTGCTGATGCCCAAGAGACTTAAGTGCAGTCTTTGTTTCTGCTGTGAATGGTCATTCTCTAATGTAAGAAAGAAAGAGAAGATTCTGTTCACTGGGCTGACCTCATAATACAGCTGAGCCCTCACACCTGAGCCCTTAACTCAAATGCTGTTTACTCCTTCTCTTTGCCATGGCTCTGCAGAACGCAAATTTGCCAGCAGCAACTATGACCCAGTGAAGATCCCAGATTGGAAAACAGGCAGCTCTGTGATTTGTTCATCATCTCCAGGTCTCTCTATCTTCATATTCCCTTCCTGCACCAGCCCCATCTCAGTGACAGCACACGGCAACAGAGAGCAACCATGCTAATGGTCTGCACAGCCTGTCTGGACTTTTATTGAGCCATTCAGAGGCATGCCTGCCTACACTGAGTAATTACATTTTGTTGTGGCTGTTATAAAATACATTGGAAACATGTGTGCCATTAAACTTCTGCATCTCAATCAGTGTGCTTTTTTTTTTTTTTTCTCTTTATTTCAATTTAACAGGCCAAAGGAGACATTTCAATGAGGAGCTGTGCCTCTCCTGTAATTCTCTATTTTCTTCAGTGGGCTGTAGGAATGTGTATCAGTGTCAGAGCAAACACAAGGCTGCTACAGGTTCAAAGGGAGTATTTCATTCTGGCTAAATCACCCCAAAAGGCAACTCAGGGTAGCCTCCCCTCCCTCTAGGATGTTTCCAGGTGGCTTGTGAAAAGGGGGTTCATCTCTAGGGGAGCATTTGGTGTCAGGGCAATGCCTGATAAGAAATGTCCATCTTTCTCAGCTGTGCTTTGTGGATATTCTATCTGTCAGAGTCAGATTCCCATAACTACTCATGGGACAAGTTTTCTGCATCGCCCAAGGCTTCTGCCAATCTATCTGGCTATCTGAGTGGGTTATCTCTTTGTATTGGCAGTGGCACTTAGGGCCTGATTCCATGGAAAGCACCT
This sequence comes from Empidonax traillii, assembly GCF_003031625.1. Taxonomy (NCBI): domain Eukaryota; kingdom Metazoa; phylum Chordata; class Aves; order Passeriformes; family Tyrannidae; genus Empidonax; species Empidonax traillii. The sequence goes on along the minus strand of NW_020955440.1, from coordinate 925,984 downwards.
AGGAGCTACCTGAGGTTTTGCAGGATCAGTCTGTTATGGACCACCTTGCCTTTATTGAGTTCCTCTTTGTGTACCCCAGCAATCAGGAGCTGATCAAGGAAAGAAGTGGGATATGTCAGGTTTCATTATCTCCCCAGTTCCTGATAAAGGATGAGGATTGAGCAGCTCAGTTTTTCTCACAGTTTTCAGCTTTCATCAGCCTGTGTTCACAAATAGTGTTTAAAGTGTTGCTTACACTCTCCCCTTCAAATAAGAGAAGTCTGTGCCTCTGACAGAAGGTATAAAGCATTTTGTTTATTCAGTGAAAGATAGCAATCATGAGCGTTAGGTTGGCTTTAAAAGCCTTGGATTTTATTAGGGAAATTGACTTCAGTTTAATAGGAAAGAAAGGAAGAGATGGAGGGAGTAAGAGGAACAAGAAGGAAATTTCAAATGAAAATGTTCCAAGACCTCTTATTCATGAGTTTAGCTTTTGTCTGTTAAGCTTAAACAACTTTCCATTAACATTCCTTATTGAGTACTGTAAATGGAAAAAGCAAATAAACATTGGTCCGTGGCCTGATGTGTTGTCAGTGATGCTGTTCATGACTTCTTTTTTTCTCTGTCAGTGAAAGGGAAGGTGCCATCACCACCACTACTTGACAGCCTGGTCAGACTCTGGGCTGCATGTTTGTGCAACATAGGGAAGAGGAAAAGCTTTATTTCACCTCCATGCTGCCTAGATTGGGGACTGTTGTGGGGACTTATAAAATACATCCCAATGGTTGTTGAAGGAAAGCCTTCTGCCATCACATCCTCCACTACCTTTCCTGAGCTGCTCAAGCTCTGTTTTGCAAAGCCAGTAGGCTTTTCTGGAACCCACCACTTTCATCTGGAGACCTTCACAGCTGTAATGGACAAGGACATCTCCTTAATTTGCAGTTTGCATTTTATTAATCCACTTGGTATTACGCCAGGATTCACCATAATAGTTCCTTTCTCTCTCTCTCTCTTTCGTGTTTACCTCCTCCTCCTCCACACTGGTTTGAAATACATGGACATCAGTTATATTCTCTTTTAAGAGTTCATGCTGAATTAGCTTAAAATCCTCCAAACCCTTCTTATAAAGTAATTTCTCATCACCACACTCAGGTCCCTACCATGACTCAGCAGACTCATATCACTAAGTGCTTTACCCTCTTTCTCATAAATACTTTTCATTTTCACTTTTCATTTCTTGTCTGGGTGTTCATCCTACCACTGACATTGTTTTCTCCACTACTGTATCTTCCTTCGCCTCACTTTCCTCTCTCAGTCTGCACAAAGTGATGTGTAGGAAAGACATTTCCAGTCTTGCCTTTTCATGTCTTAATTTAAATTTCTTCTTATCAGAAACAATATTTGAAGCTGAGTGAAAGAAACTTTCTAACAGAGACAACATGTTTAAGAACATCCCAGACCTGATTTAGTCTTCTCCAGACTCCTGAGATAAAAATTCAGGCTTATGAATGTAGGTGTCTTCATGAGCACAAGGTGACAAAGTCCCCTCTATATTTATTGGAAAGGCAGAGTTTGATTCAGATGCTTAAGTGTAGGTTTCTGATACAATTTATGTTGCCAGAGGTCAAGATGCCTTTACTAAACTTGCAGACATGACTCAGGACCTACAAGAGCACCACACCTTTCTGGAAAAGCATCTCAAACATAGGTAGGCTTCTCAAGGTCATCTTAGTGACCTTGGATGCCTGTGCTTCACTAACAGAGTCAGAGCATAGAACACAGAGCTATTCAGGTCACCTACACCTTTCTTCCAAATAGCTCTACAGGCTATGCTGACAATGGAGTTCAGTATTAATGAGCAACAGGAGCTGTTGTGTTGGAAGAGGCAGAGCTCTGACACGCAGTTCCCATGTTTGTGTGCAAGATGAAGGCACTCAGATAACTTGCACCTGGGCTGAATATCAGTGTATGGGCTTAGCTTAGTTGAGGGGCTTTGAGGGGGCAAGTCAGAGCATCCATTAACTGGGTAAGGAATTTCTGCTTATCAGAAATCAGATGTTCCCAGAGAGATGGTATTTCTCTTGAGGAGAGAATGAGGAGAGAAGGAAGACAGAGAAGAAAGTAGGAATGGAGCTGCTGTGGGATCTTAGGTTATAAAACAGCTGGCCATGGCAAATATTTGTAGAGGAATGGATTATGAGTCAGTTACATTTCAATCAAAAGGCAGTATAGGCAAAGTTAAACTGCTAAGATTCTTTTATTATTTATTTCAAAGGGAGAAGCCTTGATGAGTTGAAGGAGCTAAATAGCAAAGACAGCCAATCTCAGGATTTGAATATGTGTGTATGAATTTCAACCAACTATGGAAAATACCTTAAACTTCTATTCCAAGAAAGAAGAGAGAAAAACAAACAGAAAAGGGCTGCTAATATAACTGAATGAATAATCCAGGGGTAAAGGAACCTAATACCAAACAGGGAATAGAGGGAGAAAAATGGGAAAATGAAAAAAGGAAATTATAAGTTATAGAGGTAAAAGCAAGATTTTTGCAACTCCAAGTGAACTTAAGACTTCAAAGCTCATGAGAAAAGGATGAAACCTTCACTGGTTATATAAAAAATGAAGAAGTAAGGAATTAGAACATTATGGGGTGAACATTAAAGATGTTGTATCTTTCTTTCCGAAACCTAAGTGAATGTGTTGCCTCCATTTTCAAGAACTAGGGCATAAAGGCAGAAGTTAATGCAAATGAAGTTATCTACATGGAGCTCAGGTGTTACGAATGGAGGAACAGATAACCTCCATCATTGGACTTTGAGGGAAACAGCAAAAAACAGTAGGTTTGGTGGCAAAGTTTTTAAATCAAATTCTTAGTTTAGAGTTGATATTACAGAAATAGGGAACAGCAAAGGTAATATCTATGTTTCAGAGAAGTGTAAAATGTGACAGAAAACCACAAGCTTGTTCCTGTGATCTCAGTCAACCACAGGTTCTTAGAATGAAATAAAACAATGTGGATAACAGGTCAATGTGAGAAATGCACTATTTGAAAATGGACTACATAGGCAATTATTAGGTGAACTGGAGGAGGGGATTAGCAGAAGAAATGTTGTAGAGAACTAGCTAAAGATAAGTCATAAATGGGGCTAGTGCTGAAAGTCAAGGCATTATAAGGAAGGCAGTCTCTCTAATGTAGCTAGTGATTTAAATATCTCTTTCCAATGCAGAGAGAAATCAGAGCATCTGAACAAAATGGGAAATGATTCAAGGTTCAAATAACAAAAGTTTCTGCTATAGGAGAGAGCTTTTCTGAAATAAATGACTGAAAGGCCAGCTTACAAGAAGCCAACTACAGTGAAGAAGCCATGAAAAAGAAAAATGTAGTCTTGAGAATATCAGTATTTCCAACAAAAATAGGAAAGGAAGTATGCCATTTCAGAAGACATTTGTGAAATTTTAGGTGCAATATCTCAATTAGGTACAACTAGGATTTTTTGGTGTTTGAGGGGGTTTTTTTGTTTGGTAGTTTGTTTTGTTTTTTTTTTCTTTAGCTCAGTTAGAGCAGGTGATCAGGGTGGTTTACAGCATGTTAGGTTCGTTTGTTCAGCCAACGGTGGTTTTGCTTACCCCAGTTTTCTTCATGTGACTCAGATTCTCTCCTTTGCACGCACATCCCAGTATATCCTGCCAGCACTGCTTGGTAACAGCCTGCCACCTTTGTCCTACCTCTGCTTTCTACGTGATTTTATGTGCCAGATACCGACTGTGACTTGGGTGGGAAGTGGTAAATCATAACTGTGGTCTGACACATCATATTTGTAACTGCAATGAAAGTTATTTGAAAAGCTTGCCTGCCTCTCCTACTCACTGCATTACAGGAGGAGGGCAGATTACAATGCATCTGAGGCATGCTTGTGACAGTGGGCTGGGCTGTCTCAGACTTTTGCCCTTCTACCGTTCTTTTGCTTGCCCATTGTATCCTGATACAACACTGCAAGAAAAAACATCTGCCTTGGCCAGCTTTGCAGACTGTTTGACTTGATGATATGTGGTCATAAAACCATCCAAAACCTTTTCTACCAAGGATTAGTGTGTGAATTTGTGTTAGCTATTACTGAATAACTTTGTAGAAGAAAAAAACAAAGGATTTCTTTCAGGTTTTGAACCTTAAATTGAGAATCCTGAGATCAGACCAGAAAGAGCTATGAAATCGCTACAGACAAAGTCTCTTGGAAACGGCGATGAGCTCTCATTGCAAGCATATGGGAAGGAGAGCTAAAAAAGTAGTTCTTGCTTGTATAAACAGGTGAGTTAGGAGTAAGGAACATGGTTCACCCTTCTGAAAGTATATCTGGTGCTGGTAGTCACAACTTCAGCATTGATTTCATGAGGGAGGAGACAATAAAGAAAAGCAATAAAGAATTATTCAAGGGCTAGGAAAAATGCCAGATTAAAAGTTTATCAAAGAAGGGACTAGCAAGTGACTGTACTAGAGTATGCAATTAAACAGAGTCAGTAAAAGATGCTTCTATCTAGTTGCAACATGAGATGTAAAGAGATACCTGAGAGAAATGTTCTGAGGTTTCTGACCCCAGTACCAACATTTACGGGTGAACTGGTGTATATGGTGCCCATGTGGCCCAACTATATAATCTAAAGATTCCTCTTAATCCTAAACTCTGTGAATCTTTGAATTGTAGAGATGAGACCTTTCTCCATCCAGGGTTCCTATCCCTCACTAGAAGACAGAGCAAAAGTCCTCTGGAAGACTTTCCACTGGCTTCAGGGGCCATGGGCAAAGGCTACAACATTAGCAGTGATATACTTCTCTTTAGAGAAGCATCAAAAAAACAGTAGTGGCCTGAGAAATATCTGTGCTTCCAGGGATGTGAAATCAAGATTTTGAAAGATAGATGAATGCTGTCTTTCCAACAACAAAGACTAGGAAAACCTCGCCCCACCTTTGGCAACCCTTGCATATCCTGAGTGGCACGCTGGGACTCTGCTGACAAGACTGTGAGCATCTCTGAGGGAATTAGCTCTTCACGTTAATTTTCTGGCAGGCAGCTTAGGACCAATCTCTTCTATATATTAACTTTGATTTGCAATTTTTTTTTTCCAGGGCTTAGCTCACTCCATTGCCTTATCCCCAGGTAAAAACCATGTGAGTTGTACTGTTCATCTGGGGAGATATCTTCTCTTCTCAACCCTTGCACAAAGCCCGAAGGTCAAAGCAGTTACGGACTCCTCACCGGGACTGACTAGCTAATTATCAACTTCAATTTCATGCACTGTTTTTATCCGTTTAGCTTCTAACGAAAGACTTTGATGCTGTATTTAACAGAAAAATTCCAGTTCATGCTCACCAGCTTTACAAATCTCATTTGCCATGAGAGAAGATATATTTCAGGAGGCTGAGAGACCTCTCTCTGCTGAGCTGTTACATTCAGAGGAAGGTGCTATATCAGCAAGAGTATATTGCATCCTTTGCCATCAGGGCTTTAGAACAGCCAGATTTGGCTTACATATGTGCTACAGAAAAAGATGAGGATGAGGAAAGACCCAGGTGAGATTTCTCTGTCCAAGCCCTACACTGCAGTGGGACATGAGTGGTGGGTGAAGGGGCACAGTTCCTGATGTCTTCAGTGATGGGAGATGTGAGTGAAGGTTACCTTCTGGAGGTCTCTCACTCTTCACAACCGTTGGGGTTTTAAATGACATGCCAAATTTAGACAATTGAACTAGGTATTAAAATTGGTAAATCATGTAAGGACAAGAATAGCAGTCGGAGTCTAGTGCATCCCCACCCCATAAATTATACTAGAATTTCAACAGACATGCTTCTTGGAAGAGTATCTTCCTAGGACCATGTATAGGACAGCACAGAGTTAAATGTGTTTAATCCTAAGTGCATCCGTGTTTTAGCCTTGTTCCTTGGGTGCACCAAAGGGAGGAAACTGATTCCTTGCAGCGCTTTTCTGAATGTGGCCAAGAAATATTATGGGTCACTTCTGTCTGGCAGTGATCACCATCCAGGCTTGTGACCCTGATTTTCCTCAATTATGTCATCAGGACGATTATTTTTCCCCCATTCTGCCTGAAGACACATTTCAGTTCCAATCTGTCCCAGCTGAAACAGCTCAGTTTGGTCTGGCAAAGAGCAGCCCGACTGAATGTTTGACTCTGATATTAAGTATCTGAATGAACTCTTTCTTTCTCTTTATGTCTGCAAACATAACGCAGCCTCCTAAATACCATCTTCCTCTACCTTCACAGCACTGCAGAAAGAGCCCTTGCCAACAACATCATCAGCTGATGGTGGGAAAATCTCCTTGTGATTTCATAAAATCAATATGAAGAGGCAGAGAGTCTCCTGCTCTTCCCAGAAGTTCCTTGGCTTCTAATGCATCTGGAGGCTATGTCCAAATGCTAGTGTGGGATGGAGCTAGGCTTTGGAGGGGCTTGGAGCTGGGTTGTGTCTGCACATACAGCACAATGATGTTTTCTGCCTGGTGAGTGATTCCTTACTGAGGATTCTTTGCAATGAAACTTCAAATAGAAAGCATCAGGGTTTTGTCCCTTTTTTGTCCCTTCCTGCAACAAAAATGGCCAAGCAGCATAGAGAGATCAGTATCAAGGCCTCTGTACTTTCTTATTTTTTTAACTAAACCACCAGACTTTGAAGGCTATAGCAAATCCTCCTGTTTGAGCATAATTTCAAAGCAAGAGTCCTATGGCTTACCTATGAGCTCAATGCTCAGAGGTGCAATTTTGTTTACCTTAAAATTCAGACTAAACAGTTTCAAGCCTCCAGAGAATTTACTTAAGTCTTGTCAGGTTCTGAATTAATCAATCATTAAAAAAGAAGGTAAATAATCTTTACTAAAATGACTGCCCATTCTGGACAGGTGTTTACTAGGGACAACAAAAAGCAGAGGCATAATTGCCTTTGGGTAGTACCCCCTCAGTATCTCACAGAATGCCTTTCCCCTATTTGAAAGTCTACTGCATTCTCTTTTTTCTGTGTAGACTACTGGGGAATAAAGGACAAAGGAGAGACAAAGTGCAATGAACTGCTCCTGAAAATGGCTGGAAAACTGCAGTCAATCTGTCGCAGCTCGCCTCCCACCCAGACCAACAGCAAGGGTTAACGAAATCAGAGTCGATCAAAACACTTCTCTGGAGCGGAGTGCCTATGTGCTGCCATTCAGCATCTGTGCCTCACGAAGGAGAGATATGAAGCTTTAACTGCAACAAGAAAGCCTTCTCTACAAAGAAAACACAGAAGCAAAAAGGTGAGAGCCTAAACTCTGACACCAATGACTTTAAGCCGTGTCTCAATAAGGCCAAGAGAATCTCTGGCCAGTGTACTGCTCAGAGGTGATATCACATGTTGATTTATTTCCAAGAAACCTTAATTAGATTGTTCAAAGTCTTGAAGAAGAAAGAAGGTCTTGGAGTTATCAGCAATTTGACACCAGGTAATAGATAACAAACCCATCAGTGATTTTGAGCTGTTTTAATACATTTTCTGGATATGTTTCTCAGAAAGGAAAAAAAAAACAAACCAACAAAAAGCAGAAGGCAATCATCACCAGATATGCTCTTTTAATCTAACTAACCAGCACAGCATGCTGGCAGCAACTTTTTCCATTACCTCCTCGCATTGTCGATGAGTTATGCTTCACTTATCTGAACAGATCTGAAGATAACCTCTACTTCCAGAGCATCCTTTGGATTTATTTTTTTTTGTGTTTTGAATTAGTGAAGCAAATCAAATTTTCTGTAACAGACCTAGACTCCATTACTGAAGGAGCACTTTCTGTTCAGATTAACAAGGCTGCATTGTGTCACTGCCTGATGTAAGGTGCAGAAATGCCCAATTTATCAGAATATTAAATGCAAGAGCCTGTTGTGGTTTCTCTCTAGCTTACAGAATGTACATTTGCAGTTCTGCAGCTGAACTCCCTTCATCAAACACCTCATTACCTTGGCAAAGTGAAGGGAAATAGCAACTTAAATACTTCAGGAATATACTGGTTATACATTAACCCCTGAGTCTGTAGCTGTAGGTTTCAGGCAAGCACCACAGCATATCTGTTGTTTAATAGAAAATCAAATCAGAAAAAAATATATTCATTGAGTTTGGGATGTCTCTCCTTACAAAAATGAGTGTGAGGGAGATGGAATGATGTTGGTAAGGAATTCAATCAATTTCTATACTGGAGTACCTAAGAGCATTTTTGAGGTGTGTGCTCCCACTCTGTTCTGAAATAAGACAGGCATGTGCTACCCACCCCTTTCAGGGTTTGGTGTCCCCAGTGGGTGTGTGGGCTGGACAAAAGCTCTGACATAGTTTGAAAAGTCTCTTATCTGCACTTCCAAAAGAATACGATCCCACAGTATCCTCCATGCTATTCCACTGGCCAATTTAAACAGAGATTGAGAAATCAAGATTTTCTTTCTGGATGAGTCAAATCCTTCAGAGTGACCTTGCAGAATTGCTTATGGATGATCTATATTATATAAATTAGTGTGGGTAATTTCTATCTACTTAGCGAATATGTGTGAAGTGGAACTAACATTAGAAATTACAGATGGATACCTCAATAAAAGGAAGCACCTATGTACATAGGAGTAATCTTTGGGGTCTTGCAAACCAACATGCCATCCCTTGTGAGATTGTCAATTTGCAGTGGGATTGCCAAAGAAGATTGCAAAATGTCTCTGTGCAGTGGGGATAATGCATAATCCCTTTAGCGCAGGGTGACTGGGAACAGGATACAGGTCCACTGAGGCTTCAGAACTGGTATTTTATCTGTAAAGCCCTCTGCCTCAGAAGAATCATTAATTCTGCACCTCTCAAAACAGAAAATGCTCCCAAATTCATCTGGAAAGCCATTGTTGTTAACATTTTGGCTGTGGCAAACAGGGAATGGTTGTCAGTAATCAGCTGAGCAGCTGCCCTATCAGATGAAAAAGCTGGATAGAATGGCAAACTCTGATTCTCTGGCTTATATGCTGTAGAGCTCTGCTGTGTTCAGGATTGATATACCTGCCACATGCATAGGAAATAATAGTGCAATGGGCTGTTGTGTGCAAACTCAGAGCTGTTATGCAAGACTTACTTTTCCAGAGAACTGTAAACTCCAGTGAACTGTGTATCTTTTCTGTCTGTTGTTGTTTATGTGTTTATATTGATTTATCTATCCATCCATCCATCCATCCAAAAGTACTCAAATGTGGTGCAAATATTTCCCTGTTCCTATTTCCATTCCTCCAGGAGTTATTATTCTGGCAGTTTACAAAACTCTTCTTCAGTATCTATAAAGTAAAAAACTTAATTATGCAGAATGAGTAGTTATTTGCAGGTGGCACTCTGTCTACTGGTTATGAAGATGGGCAAAAATTACCAGCAACTTGTTTTAGGGGTAAAAATTATAACAATTCCACTGGAAAAAAGTCACTGCATTTTCAAAATGTGTCCCCATTTCTATATACTCCTAATCACTCATTTAACCAAAGGGTAAAGCTACTGCAGCAAACCATATGAGGCTTTGAACAATAGGAAGAAAAAGACTCTTCTTGTTACAGAAATGATGAGAATAGGTATAGTTCAAGCCCTTTGTTGCTTCTAGTCTGCCCTGTAGCAGATTCT
>NW_020955440.1:910964-915728 GCF_003031625.1 Empidonax traillii | reverse complement strand
CGGGTCTCTGCAGTGACAGTGCAGTGTCTTTTCCCCTAGACCACCGGGGGCTCCGAGGTGATAAGTGAACCTCTGGTGTCAGTGCCTTATTTCCACTGTCTAACTCAAAAAGGCATGGGGACATAAGACATAAAATTAAGGCACTATGAATTGCAAATCATTATGCGAGATCAGCACTGAAACTAAGACAGGCAGATCTAATGGTGCATCAGTCAAAGAGAGTGGGTAATAAAATGTTCTTGGTATTTGAAGATATTACATGCTCATACACTTGCGTAAAAATTGTCTTGAAGGGTATGCAATTATTTTAATGATGTCCTTAAGCTGGATCTGGGCAGGTGCAAGTGGCATGTTGTATTTCTGAAGTGCTTCAGACCTTTCAAAATAATACATTTTTGGAATTTGTAATTATTTTGAGAATATTAACTCAGCTGGCATCCTGGCAGATCAGGCCTGAGTAGAATAAAATCTAGTGACTGTGGAGGTCAAACCAAGTGGTTAGCAATTTCTACTTGAAGAAAGCAGCCCATGGAAAGACAGAGATGTGGGGGTTTTGTTGTTTGTTTTTTTGGGTTGGGTTTTTTTTTTTTGTGGTGGTTAAATTGCATTTGATTCTTAGCTGGGCTTAATCTGTGTGTGTGATTTTCCTCAAGAGCATTTTGTATTATGTAGACTTTACTAAGTGCACACTGGCTCCTCTTCTTTCTTGTACCTGGTGCGCTTTCCATTTGGGCCTATCCTGGGCAGAGGTACAAGATTACACAAATAGCAGCACAACTTTTCATCACTCAACTGGTCTAAGTGCAAACGACTGTATGAAACTAAAAGTCAGAAGAGTCAGACCATATATCACATTTTGTTCCCAGTCTTATTGCTCTGAAGAACAAATAAAAATTATGTTTTCTGAAACCATGACTCTTATCTCAATGGCCCAAGATTAATTTCTGTGTTCCCTTCCTTCCTCCTCTACAGCTTTTTGGGCTCAACTGCCTGAAATGTTTCTTATCTCTCTTCCTAAAATGGCCCATATCTCCTTCCTGCCTCCTTTCTCACAAACATTTGCACAGCCATTCCTCTCCTTGGCAGAAAGCTCCAGAGGAGTCTGCTTTCATGATGCTTGGCAGAAGAACCAAGTTGTTAAATTTCTGGTCTGGTTTTACTGCTGATCCTACTTTGACAATTTCTTGAGGTTCTCTGGGAGAATGATCCAGGTGCTATGAGGGGAAGCCCAGTAAAAGTGACCAGCCTGTCTGCAGGGAAGTGATCACCTCACCTATAATTGTCGGCAATCATGCTCTGACACTTAATGAAAATGGGCATCAGATCATTGCACACAGGAGGTGCAGAAATGGCATGGCATGGCTGCCTAAAATCTTTAGGGAAAGACAGTAGTGGCAGTTCTGAGAGAAATGCCTTGCACCTTGGTCCTGCCAGTTCTTCACAAGCTGTGAGACCTGCCTCCACTGCAGACCTGGGAGAGCTGCAAGATGGAAGGACATACAGCACTTCTCTGAAGTCAGCTACATGTGGATTGTTTTGTAATGCAAAAATTTGGGAGCTTGGCTGGGTGCTGCAGCGTGCATACTAAGGAAGTTCACTTGTAAACACTCATAACAACCCTGCATCCAGAGCAGAAAGGAACATGTGAACTGAAACCCTTTATGCTGTGGAAAGGAAAGGGACATAAACAACAGGCTCAGGGCTTGCTTTCGTACAGTTTAGAAGCAGACTTCCTGAGTGATAAAGAAAACTGCTGTGGAGTTTATGGTTTGTTTCTGACCTACTCATACCTCCAGGTTCCCAGGAACTTCAGTGGTGATTTGCAGAAGGGACCAGATCCTCTGCCACTGCCCAGGCAGCTGCGTTTGCATTATGTTAATTAACACATCCTACACTGAGACATTTTTCAATTAGCTTTACTGCCAATGATATAAATATTACATCAGAAGTGGAAAGGCAACAAATTAGCTAAGTGGATCCCTTCATTTGAGTATGACCTGTGAATCCCACTCCTGTGAGAAAACACAACATTCTGTAGAAGACTGAGAAATAAGGTTCTATCAAGTAATTTTTGTTAAAATCCTTTTAAACTCCTGTTAAGATTTGAAACTGAGAAGCCCATTTACATTCATTTCATTTCACTCACTGCTAATTTTATTTTATGCTGCAATACCTTCAAATAATATTTAACCAGTGTGCAAGCAATAGATGGACAGATGTTAGGTAGGTGGAAGGATAATTTATGACCCAGAGCAAGCTGTAAACCATCTCTACCAGTTATAAATGATGCTCTGTGTGTTACAAATTTTTGACACTTTAAACCCTAGTTTACATGTATGTGATTTAGCCTATAAACCAATTCCACTCTGAGACAAATGCATTTCCTCGATTAACGGGTTTCTTAAGGGAATATTTAATATATTGTATAACAGTAAAATTCTTTTACTCAGCAAATAATTCCAGATATCCAAAACTGTGTCAAACCAAGGTTGTAATGGCAATCCCATATCTGCTTCATAGAAACCATATTTCTCCATTTTAAACTAAATTTTTAGAAAGTAATAATAAAATGCTGGAAATGTGCATAAAACAAAAAGAGTCAAGCCTTTTCTGGAAAAAAAGAAAAAGACCATGTAGGTAACTGGACATATTTTCAGATATGTGTATGCATGCAATTTTTTCACTGAGAACAGGGAATGGAGCATTGGAAGGAATCTCAAGACATTTTCTGTCTTTGGTATTCCTAGTCTGTGGCACATTTATCACTGGGGATATAGAAAATCATTTCTAGGGTGTTCGTGAAGGCAGCTCACCAATTTCTTGTGATAACCTATTAATGAAGACAGTTGCAAAAAGCTCAGCAGATAATGCTGAAAAAAACAGGAGTGTAGGAGAGTGTTGGAAAATCAGAAAGAATGGCACTGGAATCTTACTTTCAATTGGGTGATAAGAGAAGGATAAAAGGCCAGAAGCAACTATGTTGCACATGATACTATTGTGACACCAGCAAACTCTCCCAAAAATTTATTTGGAGAGATTTTTTTAAGAACTATTCTCTAACCAGTTCTTAGAAAACTTAGTAAAGGTGACTACTGTATTACTTTAACCATTTTCTTTCCAGTGCCTTTCTTGATGATTCCTTATTGCTTAGGACTTGATGTAGAAAAGTGTGAGGAAGGAGATTCAAAAAGTTTTCTCCACCAGCTGCTCCTGGGTTCCATCAATTTCTGTGATCCACAGAGTGTAGCTGGTTTGGTCTTTGTGCAATGACAGATACTGAGGTCTCCTGTTCAGCCCAAGTTATGGTTCTCTCCTGCTCGCTCTCCTCTTTGCCCCAGGTTCCTGCTTCCATCCTGTCACTATAGGATTCAATGCCTATACTTCTCAGGACTGGAAAACTGGTTCAGGTCAGTGTGATCCCCAGAGGCCACTCAATTTACATCTGTGCATAGCAATATTGAAATACTTTCATATGAAACAGCATCTCTGTTCAGTGGTACCAGACAGTGTGACAAGCTCCATGAAGTCTTTGCATTGGATGTGCAACAGCAGCAGCAACCCCAGGCCTTAGTGGGTGTTTCAGGAAACTCCTGGCATTGTTACCTTTGGTCTCAGAAAGCTGTGAGATGTGATATATGTCCATATGGAGAGACAGGACCAACCACCATAAAGGCAGACACAGCAAGAGGCCAAGTTGGTCAGTCAAACCAGATAATTTTTTTCTAACCACTGTCTCTTCCTCATTCTATTCTTCTAGCATTTACAAACTTCTGATTTCCTTTTCTGTTCCTTTAGTAACCATCTATGTTTGTATTTACTTTAGGCACCAAATAGTACCTTTTTCTTCCTTTAAAGAAAACTGGATTGATATTCAAGCCTAACTGAGGGATTTTTCCTGAATTTCTTTTTTTTCAGTGACTTTTAAATATAAGCCTCTGTCCCACTTCCTCCTTTTTATTCCCTTTTCATTCTCCAATTCTGATGTTTCCAGTAATTTCTAGTTTTTTTGCCCTCTTAATATTTCATGTTGTATTTATGCACACTGAACTGGATTCCATTGGCAGTCCAGCCACATTTCTTAACTACCTTTAGCAGACTGTGTGATATTAATTTATGAGCCATCCATCTTTGCACTACCATCTTCTCTCTGTTTTGATAACAGCAAAATTTGACTCATTTGTACCTAAGATTGTGTGTATTACAAAACACTATGAGAGCAGAGCTTGTCAGAAAATGCCTGGGGAATCCAGTAATCATAAACAACTCTTGAAAACAAGGGGGTTCAGGAGGGATGGATGTGCTTCAAGCAGGAAGTTTTGAGTGCACAGGAACAGGCTGTACCGGTGTGCCGAAAGGCAAGCCAGCGGGGAAGACAACCAGCTTGGTTAAACAGGAAGATTCTGAAGGAAATCAGGGATAAAAAGGGAGTTTACCAACTATGGAAGAAAGGGCTGGCTACTTACGAAGAATTCAGGAAGACAGCCAGATCATGCAAAAAGAAAATCAGGGATGCAAAAGCGCAATTCGAAGTTAAATTGGCCACTTCTGTTAGGGATAACAAAAAGTCCTTCTATTAATACATTAATAACAGAAGGAGGGGCAAAGAAAACCTCCATTCTTTGATGGACTTGGAGGGAAACATAGTTAATAGAGATGAGGAGAAGGCTGAGGTACTTAACACCTACTTTGCCTCAGTTTTTACCAGTAAGACAGGTGGCCCTCAAGGCAACTGGCCTCTGGAGCTGGTAGACAGAGATAGGAAAC
>NW_020955440.1:862054-909391 GCF_003031625.1 Empidonax traillii | reverse complement strand
ATGAGGAGAGGCTGAGGGAGCTGGGGTTGTTTAGTCTGGAGAAGAGAAGGCTTAGAGGTGACCTCATCACTCTCTTCAACTACCTGAAGGGAGGTTATAGCCAGGTGGGGGTTGGTCTCTTCTCCCAGGCAACCAACAACAGGACAAGGGGACATGGGCTCAAGCTCTGCCAGGGGAGGTTTAGGTTAGGTGTTAGGAAGAAATTCTTTACAGAGAGGGTAATCAGGCCTACCATGGCCTACCCAGAGAGGTGGTGGATTCACCATCCCTGGAGGTTTTTAAGCAGAGATTGGATGTGGCCCTTAGTGCCATGATATAGTAATTGGAGTTGGATCAGGGGTTGGACTTGATGATCTTGGAGGTCTTTTCCAACCCAATCTATTCTATGATTCTATGATTCTATGATATGGAATGGTATTATTTAAAAATAACAATTAAAAAAGCTGTTTCTGATTGGTTTTGTTGCTGTGAAGGTCCTACACAGTTTACACTGTGCACCTGTTATTTTATTCAGACCCACACATTTTCCAAAAGCCCTATTCACAGGAGCCAGGGATGGGAATGCAGAGGTTAGTACTGGTGCTACTTGGGATGAAGAGAGGTTGGCAGCAGCTCTCTCCATGAGTCAGCCTTCTGGAAATGATGGCCAAGCTCTTGCCTTGTCCTTCCCATGACACAACAATCTTGGAGGCAATAAAACATCACTCACAAGCATCACTCACAAGCCTGTGTTCACTGTGCCCATTCTCAAGTGGCTGGCGGAGATGAGATTGCTCAGCTCAGCAGCTGTCTGTTTTTTATCTGCCAAATGGAAATGGACCCAATTGCTTTTGTGCAGGCATGCCTTACCTTGACTGTTGTCCCTTTAAATCACAGCATGAGCAATTCAGTAAGAGCAAAGTATAAGTACAATGAAAGCCAGGAGCTCCCTTCAATATGGAAATGTTTCCCCAAGTGACTCAAATTAAATTTCATAAGAAGAAATCCATAGTTCCATGAAATTTATAGATGCCATATAAAAAAGAAGTATATTGCAGCCTACTTGATTTACTGTTGATTCTTTGGGCAGTGATCAGCAGAGTAAAGGAGGAATGTGATTTGGAAATACACTGGAGGGGATTCAGCAGTATGCTGGCAGCATCAAGTTTCATCCAGTTTGAGGGGATTTTCACTCTGCTTGGATACTGTAACTAACCGGGTTTACTATCAAATTACATTTTGCTGGGTGTCCTGTAAATCTGAGAACTAATGAAAATAAATGCAAATATAGTGACTTTTGCCTCATTTGCGCTCCCATTAGGCCTTTGGCTATTCTGACATAATTTGGGTTATGCATGGAGACCAAAGCTTCTATACTGTGGGAGGACACACAGAGAAACAGTCCATTGGGGAGTAATCCAAAAAGCGCCATGAGTTTGATTTAAAATTAAGCCTTTTGTCTGTGACCAGTTACTGGGTCTGTGCATGCACGTAGGTGAAGCTGACCTTAGGTGTTAGGTCTAAAGAAAGTCGGTGGGAGGTTTGAATGCATCTGAGCCCTTTGTCAACACCTTGCATTTGAAACCAGGACACCTCCACCTTGTAGTTACAGTAGGTTTGCACATCCTGTGTGCTGGGCACAGCATTGGATACTGGCACCATCAGGTTACATAGTTTGTGTTGCTTCCCCATATAGCGTAAACTGGATAAGTGGGAGCCTGGGTGACTCTTTCTGCCCACTGTGGTGGATGCATTCAGGAAAAAAACCCACCACCACCACCACCAAAAAAACCAAAAAAAAAAACAAAAACAAGAAAACCACAACAAAACGAAACAAAAAAAAAAAAACCAAAAAAAACCCCAACCACACAAACAAAAACACCCTTTTTGCATTTCCATGAATAACTCACCTTCCATATACCAGAAGGAGAGAGCTACAGGAGTCTGACCCTAGTGGTTGCACACAGCCAGGCTTGCTTAATGTAGTTTGCAAAAAACTTCCTAAAACAAACCCTGAAGCCTGTGTCAGAGGTATCAGTAAGCAGACACTTGAAAAGGCTGAGTGCTTGTTAATGTTTAACAAGCAAGTCCCCATCTGACTCAGTGGCGTTGTGCTTTGTTTATCTAATCCCTAAATTCTCCAAGGGAAAAAACCCCTCTCTTTATTAGTCTATGACAAATAAGTAAAGAGGAGGACCTGGAAGAATCTCGCTGAATTTTCTGTTTCATAGTAAAGCAGCCTGTCCTGCACAGTCTTCCCTTTATGAGATGAAGCAATATTTTAGACTGATTTAAGTAAATCATCTTCCCTCAAACATGATGCTAAAAAAGGTAATATTTGTCTACCCTGAGGTTTGCAACTGGATTTGAAACTGTCTTCAGATTACCATTTCTGCCAGACTCATCTGTGGTGGAACTCAGGAACAAGTGAGGAGGCAATGTTTTGAGCCAGACTTAGTTTAATTTTAGACAGGGACTCATAATTGAAATCTAAGGCCAAACCATGCCTTAAAGGAATATAGCTGTGGGAAATGTGTAGCTTTTCTAGATACTTTTCAATAACCAGACTTATATTCTGTAGAAAATATAGGTTTATCCATTCCCCTGAAAGTAATTTTTATGGAATTCTATGGGTTTGTTCTATTACTTTAGGCATCAGGCAGAGTGAGTGCTGCAGCTGTTCATAGCTCTGTTTCATAAAACCCATGTCAAAAGTGGGACCGCAAGTGGTATTGCTTGGAAGCAGTCTGCTGTGGGACACATTCCCCTTAAAAGCGGGATGGGACAGGGATTCTTCCTCCTGTCAGAGGGACAGTCTTCCATTCTTGATATCTTTTCTAGTGGGATTTATAAGAGCCATTGTACTTAGTGAAGCCAGGAGCGCTATTTTTGGACTACAGTACCTGTAATTCTGCTACTTTTTTTAATAAAAAATAGTAATTTCCTTTAAAAGTCCAAGCATGATTTTACAGTCTCACTGCCTATCCATACTTCAGCTAACAGTTTTGGCTTTTTTCTTTGTATTTTGACTTTCATCTTTTCTGGTTGCCATGGTGATAGCAATACAAACATCTCCAAAGGATGAACTACTTCCCTTGGAAGAAGAATGGTTTGCTGTACACATCAGGACTGCAGAAATGTTTAATGAAATTTTGACCACACGGTAAACTAGTTTGGTGGATCATAAAGCAGAAATCACCATCTTAGTCCAAGGTCATGTGAGTTCCACTGACACTTTATTTTAGTCTCTTCCATTCTGAAGACTACATTTTGTTTCTTGCTCAGGCCAAATCAGGGGTATAAGTTACAAAGAGTATTTGGCAACCTAAAGAGCTATTTATAGATTAAGTAGAATACTTACTGCCAAAAGAAGTTTCTCCTCAGATTCATATCTAAACCAGCTTGATTATATTCTTTAAGAAACATATTTCAGCCATATATCCTCCTGTTCATGGTGTTTTTTGCATAAGAGATTGAACAAAACATCTCATCCCCTCCACAGAGGACAAATAGTTGTCAGCAACACACCACAAATGCAATTCTATGTCTGACGAAACTGCAGGAAACTGCAAATACTTGATCAACGTGTACATAGGAGATGACTGTCAGAACCTGAAAAGGTCCCCTGCATGGACTGCATGGCATGTGATCCTGTGTTCAGACTGCTTGAACATAACACTCTTTAGCAAAGGTGTCATACAGAGTGTTGGTCTCCAAAGCAGCTTTAACATGATCAAAAAAGTGCTTGCAATGTTCCTGACTGGGAATAGCATCCCAGTAGTGGATGTATGGTACAGGATGGTATGTAGCAACCTTCACCCTCCTGAGTCTCTGCAGGGTTAAAAAATCTCAAACTATGCTTGGGGGTGTGCTTCTTCTGAGCTTCTGCATTACACTCTCGTGGGAGGGAATTCTTGGACGATAGTTGGACCTGGAAAAAAACCCCAACAGTGTATTGCAAAACAATACTCAGTTTGGAGTCAGAAGAAAAATCCACAAAGACAGGTGGCCTCACCCATTGCAATCTAGAGACAAACCCAGGGTGGTATCCCTTCTCTTTTTCACTGTGCAAAGAATTAAAGCAATATGCTTTCAAAAGCCCCTAGCTTCAATCTCACCTCCTCCTGTTCCTGGTCCCTGCCCTGTATTCTGGAGCTGTAACTGGCCATAAAGACTCGAAAAGAAAACAGAAAGAACAATATTATGCGTATTTGGAAAATGTAAGAATAAATGTTGTTCTCTTAGGGAATCACTTGAGTGACACAATGGAAAAAAGTGCCAGGGGCATATTTTCCTGCACTATCTGCCTCCATCCCCATTCAAAGGCCCCTGGGCTTCCAACAGAATTAAGTCTACACTTCATGTTGCAGAAGTGGTACAGGTCTTGAAGAGATCTTTCTTAATCATGAATATGTCCCAAATCAGCTCTTGCTGTTTAGCAGTAGAGAATTAAGCTCATCCTGTGCCAAATTTGGCAGCATATACTCTTCATCTGTCTTTGCCATTATGATTTATGATTTTATAATTTTTTAATATATTTATATTACTGAATGTCATGTCGAAGATAGAAAACATTCTTGGATATATGTGCATGAAACCATAAACTGTATATTATTAATATATTTACTGTCTGTATTACTTTGAGGCAGATATATAGGGTAAAAATGGATACATTATTCAAAGTTTTAAAATATTTTGAAAATAACTCAAGATTTCAGTTTTGTATTCAAGTACTTTCAGATTCTCGTATGTATTTGTGAAAATTGTGGGTTTTTTAAATTTTCTTGGCAAAAAAATTTTAATAACAGCAGCTGTCCAAACATACTGCAAGACACCCTTACACAAATATACAACACCTACTGAGAGAACTAAACTTTTGGATTGGTATTTTGGTTACAAGGAAATGCAGTTGCTTTTGTACTCCCATCACATATGGCCTTTTGCAAATGGTTGTGAGTTTTTCTGTTTGAAAGAGTTTTGGGAGTTTCTGAGGGGGAGAATGTCATGACTGAAGTAGAAAAGAGAAAAACTGATTTTGCAGTGCTCGACATAGCCACTTTGAATTGCTGTGACTTCACTGCTTTTCAAAGATCCACTAATACAGATTGCATGGCAGTTCAGGGCAGAGAAGTTACTCTGATTTTGTATGCAAGCGAGTATTTGAGAGCTGTATTACAGCAGAACAGCTGGTGACTGTCCCCAGTTTAACCACACCCACGGCCACCTTCATAATCAATCTCTGCCCATTGCTCCTCATCAGCTCTCACGACCCCAAACCCAGAAAGCAGCACCCCTTGTCCCTGGGCATCACAGTGGGGAAGTACTGCAAGAGCCCTGAATGGGAGGTCCTGCTGCACGCTTATTCCTCATACAGACCACTTTTTTCCTTCTTCTGGCCAGATCTCCTTTGTCACACATAACCACTAATTTCAGGGAGGTAAGCAGGTGCCAAGCCATCGTCACCCTGTCTTCGATGGGCTCCTCTTTGACGGACTCCTTACCCTTAGTTTTGCTAATGGGGAACACAAGGTACTGACAGGTTGGGGATAACTAACTCTATTGTTATCTTGATCTGTTTATGAGTTTTTGCATCTGTATGAGCCTTCCAGGACAAAAGGGATTTTTATTTAATCAGTGCTTGAAAAAGATCTTGTGAGGTACTTGGATGTAAATGAGTTGTCAGTTATAGTCTGCTCTTCACACTGCTGCTGGGACATATTGAAGCAAGTCAGACTGTCATCATTTCAGAAGCACTGGAGTACCCAGGCACTCTAGAAAGGGCTCCAGACTGCTCTGAAAAATTGGCTCTGAGAATAAGCTAGTTTTAACAGATAGAGCTGATTAAAATAATTTCCCCTCATATTCACATTTCTGTCTCTTATACAAATGCTGAATTCATTAGAAGCTCTTTCAGGTCTTAAACCTTCATCTCAGTAAGATGTATAAACCTCATGGGAACACTTTGTACCTGCTGGGGTAAGCAATGACTAACACCAGACGTACTGCAAATTAGCACCATGCAAAAGTCCCTGCTGCAACTCTGGTGCTGTTATTGGCTCCTTTAATTCTTACAACTGCTTTACTATCCAGTCATACCATGCATCTTCTTTACTTTTTAGCTGTACCACGCTAACTCTTTGCTATCCAACCAATCATGCAATGTCTCTGCTGGTCTAGCCGAGCCTCTCGATAACTGCTGTAGTCAGGAATCTTCCAAAGCTGAGAAGAGTTTCAGACAAGACTGAGAGCCAACTGGCTACTCTGTGAGTTTTATGGATCCACTGGATGGAAAGTGACAGTGTGATTCTGTCCTTTTACAGATAAAACCCCTAGGTTTCCATGATGTGACCCTTTGGCAGCAGTGCTCCAGTGATCCCTCTCTCATACAACAGCACTTGTGTCTGCCAGCTGGGAATGCTCTGCCTCTCACAATTCCTTGTACAGTGGTCTGTTTTCTTTTCATGAGGACTAGCTGTTGGAGAGCTACTCCTGTGCAGGCAAAAGGAGGGCCCATGGTCAGGCATCTTCCAGGAAAACCATGGAGTGACATGAGGCTATAAAGAGACTCTGGTTCTTGGAAAATTATAATTAGGAAATAATAATTTCTTGAGGTGCTCCACTGAATCAGCAGAACCACATCCAACTATTCCAATAACCACTAAGAATATAACTCCTTTAAGAATGACAGGAAAAAAATAACTTAAATAGGGAAAGGGGGGAGCAGAAATGCTTCAAGAAAAGGGAGAGAACAAAGCAGTAAATTCTGGAAAGAGAAGATGCAACAAGTGAATCAGAGTCATATAAACATCAGTTTTAGTCCATTGCTGAGAAACTGAGAAAGCATCTGGTCTAACTCCCAGTAGACATGAGTGGTGGGTTTCTCAGAAGGAATGAAAGTTTGCTATGAAGCATCATTAGGTTTAAGCATAAATTTTCAGATGGAATTAAAATTAAGGCATTGAATTGTCTTCCAAAAAGTTGTTTTGCCCTCACCCCACCACATTTCTAACACTGTCATCCAATGTTTATGTGAAAGCAAGAGCTGGGTAAAGGCCGTCAAGTAGTCAAATTGGTGGCATCTGAGTATAGACTAAATGTAAGTATTCACCTACTTTTCTTATCCATGGAGCTGAGACTCAACACTTTTGAGGAAATAAAAAGATTTGTAGATTAGACATCCAAGTATATTCCCACTCAAGTAGCCCAGTGTTCCCTCTCAGCCATGTATCAGCTCAGACACCTCAGAGAATGGCATAGAGGTAACCACAGTGATAAATGCATTAAAATTATTATAGTAATGATAAACTTAACAACTTAAACAGTTGTCTAAGTCTGGCCTAATCCTAATAAAATCCTCCCAAGTCTGCTAGCCTAAAAATAGAAAGATTTAAAAAAATTAAGAATAAGGACAACAACAAAAAAATCCAACTACTCAAAATTAGTTCTACCTTAAAGACAGGAGAATCTGTGCTTTGCAGCTTGATCTAAATTCTGCCTCTCCAGGAGACAGAGCCTTTGTGTCACAAGTTCATTTTTATATTTTTAGACCCAGACACTGAAAGGTGGGGCCCGAATATAAAACCCATTGTACTTTGGCAGCAAACAGGAAGCAAATGATACCTCATGGAGTTCAAGCTTGACTCAAGTTCCCTGGAAGGCTGGGGTCTGTTAGTTCATTTGTTTGTTTCGGTTTTCCCAGACACTACAGTTTTCTCATTACCTTCTTTCACAGGAAGTTTTTAGTAGCTCTTCATGTGCCTATTATGGTGGTCACAGTGTGGAAGGTTTTAAAGGCTTCAAGTAACTTTTTGGAAGGGCTAAATCAAGAGCGGGTTAAATAACCACTGATAATTTGAGTCTTCTGCCACTGCAAGCCCGAAGTAGTCCTTTGTGGGTCAAAAGTCAATATTCACCGCTGCACTTTGCTTTTGAGAAAGGTATTTGCACATTTGTCCTCACTTGCTGTTATATAAGGCAGAGGTGTATAGTACAGGGACAAAAAAGAGATATAAATGCAAGGTCCGGATCTAGAGCTTGTGTGCAGGAGTGGCTCCTCACAATCACATACTGGCAGTACATACTTCCTGTTATCCAAGGAGCTCTGTTTATGAGGGAATAGTGTGTTTTCCTGTGCTCTTATGAACTCACCAGGATCTATCCTCTTTCCATCTCCCAGCTCCATTTATATACTTCTTATGTCTGAGAATCCAAGAGGACCATCAGCTTCCCATGTGTGAAAAACAGCTGTCATAATGAGGTGTTGATATGTTTGGAGTGCTACCTGCAACGATAATAGAAATTATTAGCAGTGATAGATCATTTTCCACACCCACACAGATAATAGCATCTCTCCTGGGACAGTTGACAATCTAATTGTAGCAGAAAGAAGGGAGGCCTGAAGCACATTTCATTAGTAGTTATTGGTTGAGCTAGTTTGTCTTGTCCTTCAGGAAAAAAAAAATAAATTACAAGAAACACCTGACAGGAAAAAGGAAAAGCCTGTGCAGTACTTTTTAAAAATCAGCACAGACATAATTAAGGATAACAATGTAGCAGCGAGTCAGTGTAACTGATCGGCATTCTCTTGTTCCACTGTGCACGACAACATATTTTCCCCAAGAGACATTTTTTAAGGTGCAAAAGTTCACCTGCCGTCTGGTAATTCACTTTGAGCTGGGACTGTGATCACTTAATGGATTCTTCTTGTGCTGGCTGCTATGGTAACTGCTGCATCACGCTCTCCATAGGCTTGTTTTCGGAGGAGAGTGTAAACTGTGAGAGCAAATCTCAGATGGGTTTGTTACTGAAATCAAAATCCCAGGGCAGATTTGCAAGTCTACACACAGTCTTGGCCCGCTGTGCTCTCCTTTTATGGGCATGTTTGCTCATTTGGCTTAATTTTAAATGCAGTCCTTCAGCATTGTATGTTGAAAAACACCTCTTAGTATTGAGGTCTTGTGGGTTTGGTCTGGGCTGGAAGCACATGTGTGATGTGTTTAAAAAAAAAAAAAAAAGGAAAGAAAAGTCAAAACAACACCCAAAAAAAGCAGAGATTGGGTTAAAACATACAGTCCATCTGGCCTGATTGGAAGCAAAGCCCTCTCCAAAACCAAGCAAAGACCTATCCTCAGGAGCTGGGAGAGAGCTACCAAGTCTTCACCAAATGTAACCAAAGCAGGGGTAAATAGGCAAACAGTCTGGAGCAATGATTCAGAGACCTGGGAGTTGAGATTTCTGATCCATCTCCTTGGTACAAGATACCATGAAAGGTGGCATTCACCATGCCCTGTAGGACCTGTTTGCAGAGGGGTGCAAAGCTGGGTGCCAGGCCTGGGATAGGATGGAGGTTTGCAGTGAGCAGGAAGAAGTAAAGTGCAGCAGGAAAGAAAGGGTAGAAGATAAGGAGGAAAGTGACAAGAGAAAGACGAGACAGAAAACTGAAAGTGGATTCCAATGATCTCTTAGAAGCTGGCAAACACGTTCCTGCAAAAGGGTAAGCAAGTGCGGGCTGAGGTCAGATTCTGGGAGACCT
Organism: Empidonax traillii; assembly: GCF_003031625.1. Classification (NCBI taxonomy): domain Eukaryota; kingdom Metazoa; phylum Chordata; class Aves; order Passeriformes; family Tyrannidae; genus Empidonax; species Empidonax traillii. The sequence goes on along the minus strand of NW_020955440.1, from coordinate 899,880 downwards.
ACAGGATAGAGGTAATACCAGAAGCTGCAGGTTCATGTCTGGGCAGCAAGCAGACCAAGACCAGGAAGGGGCATCAAGAAATCATGAAGGTTAATAATCTGCTCACAGCAGGACTCTCCCTGTAAAGATCATTTCTCATAGATGCATGCCTGGCCCATTCTGAAAGCTCTCCAGCAGCAGATATTCCAGGATTTTCCCAGACCTTCCAGAGTTTTTCCCTCGTCTTCATTAACATGTTTATCTCAGAGACAGTGTTGAACCTCCCCATTCTTTCCCTGATGGATGAGGACAGACTGATCATGTTTTCTTTTCAGCAGGGTTTGAAGATGATTTAATCTATTTCTCTGCATTTTTCTCTAAGATTTCTTAAAATATAATGCTGAAGTATTCCAGCTGATACCTTACCAATGATCTTCAGAAGGATCTTCTCATGCATGCTATCTATACTCATCTCAGATTTCATAACATTCCTTTAACAACATAAAGTTTCTGGCCCACAGTCAGGTTGTGATCTACCATTACATTCATATGGTCCTCTCCAAAATTGGTACCAGTTGATTTTATACCACTGAATAATTATATAGTTGATATTCTAGACAGAGTACAGTACCTTTAGTATCTGATGAATACCGTAAGGATTTTTCTTTTCAGACCATTTCTTCAATTTGTTGAGGTAATTTTGAATGTTAACTCTTTCCTTCAAAGTATCAGTTTGATCTCCAAATTGAATATGTGGTTTTTCTCATCTAATGTGTTAATGAAAGTACTGAATAGATATAATTCAAGACAGACACCTCCAAAGCTCTGTTGAATTCTTTCATTTAATTGTGTATCTTCTTCTTGTAAAAATGCAGAAGATAGGAGAATGAAGAAGAAAGTGAGAACAAGTCACTTAGAGTAAAAAAATCTTTTTTGAGGGGATAAATTTAAATACATAGGGAAGTGCTCTGTTGAGATATTACTCCTTAAAGCCATAAGGTAAGATACAGAAGTGAGTGAAAGGACTAAACCAAACAGCCATAACTGAACTAGTGGGTTCCCAAAGCATTCGGTAAAATCTGTGAATCAAAATAATTTTTTGAAAAATCAATAATACCATCAACGAAATCCAGAAATTATACATGATGGTTGTTCAATTACTCAAAAGGAAAACAGTGTTTAAGAATAGGCAGACAGGTGATTGTGGGCTAGTCCTACAACCTCATCAGCCAATCTGGCAAGGGTAGTAGTGCTGGAGCAGCAGTTCATGCAAGACTGGGTTGTGCTGTTCTCTGGTGTCTGCACCTGCAAACTGCTCCAGTCACCTCCATGGGACAAGCCCAAAGAGAAAGGAATATGGTATGAGTAAATATCCAGTAAAATACAGAGTAGTAGAGTGAATGGCTGAAAGTCATCTGATATCAGCCATCAGCAGAAAATGATAGAGAGCTGTTTTTCTCCTGGCTGCTGCAGTTCTGCAACCTGTCATGTGTAAAAGAAAGGTTGTCAAAGCAGGGTCTGTCGGTTTAGCCCCTAGGAAGACAGGCAATGGAGAGAGAGGGTGGTATAATTCAGATGCTGCCCTCCCTTGCTGCCCCTTTCCAGCTGAGGCTATCAGACACTGGGTCTGCTCTAGGTTAGCCAAGCTGCAGTAGCTGGGATGCTCTGACTGTCCTTGTCACGTGGCAGGAGTATTTAGGCTATGTGATGACTTCTGAGGTGGTAAGAGCAGCCCAGTGTGGGTGGCAGGGCTGGAGGACCGGCAGCAGAGGACCACCATGATGAGGTCTTCCTGTAGTGTGTCACCACATCTGTCATGCGACAGTGTAGTGACAGGTCACCAGGCAGGCATTAAGGTCATGCATGTGGAAATGACCATCCCAGTGTTTCCAGAAATATGCATGTGCTCCTGACCATTCCAAAATATTTGATACCTAAGCAGGGACAGACTTCAGCCACTTGGAGCCAGCCCCAAGCCATAGTCACTGATGGTGATTCACATGCTGAGCTCCTCTTTCTCGCCATTCATGTGAGTCTTGATCTGATGCATATTACCTAAAATAGGAAGACCTTTTTAGCAACATGGTTTTCTCTGGAGTCATGTTTGGGCCTCACTCCTCTGCTTCTTATCCAGTAGGCTCACATTCCTTGGAGACACAGAGCTCCTCTTCCTCAGCCTACAGGCACTGCAAACATCCCAGGAAGCTTTCAGCCATCAGAGCAGACAAGCTGTGATAACACACTCTTTCCATCTATTTTGCCAGTTGGCAACTCTTCTCAGATATGCCACCAGCAATGGTTTTGCTGCCATGTTGTCACTCTGTGAAAGTTCTCCTGGTGGGACACAGCATGAGACGTACCTGAGCCTGGTCTGCAGCTAAAGGAGAGTCTGTGGTTGCAAGAGGTGGTACACAGGGGTGAGGGACATGAAAACAATGCTGAGAAGGCACCTTTTGTGGTAGTGAAAGATATCCTCCTGGCATTGCTGTCCTTCGTGTACTCTGCTGCCTTACATCCTTCCAAATGAATATATGGAAAAGGACCCCTTTGCTCTGGATTATGCTGGCAGCTGCTCATCACCGAAAAGAAATCTCACACCTGTTCTTTCAGAAAACTTGAACTTTCCGTCCTCACTCCCACTGTTCTGCCAAACAGGAACATATACAATTATGCAAACAAACAAGGCCTAGGCTTCTTCACCCTCTGCTTTACACTTTTATGCATGAGCTGTACCTCAACGTATCCAAAAGAAACACAAATTAGCCTGAAGTATCTCTTTTTCAAGATACCTGGGCACAGTCTTCTGCAAGAGAAAAATGAGTCTGAAGCTGTTATTTCCTGTGAAATATCTCCCCTGTCTGACAGGGCTGACTGCTGTACTTCTTACTTCCTTTACACATGAAGATGAAAAAAAGAGTCAGCTCATGGCCACCCGCACTCTCAGCTGTTTACTGATCTCCACAGTTTCCTCATGAGCCTCTGCCAGAAAGGCAGTTCAGCTGACTACAGGCAGTTCTCATTAATTCCCCTTATCTAAACAAGATGCAGAATGGAAAATCGCAAAGCAGGAAAGCCAGAAAATTGCATCAAATCAACATTTTAGGAAACCTAAGCAAGACACCTTTTGCAGCACATCCCCACTGATGAGCAGTTGTTTCTGAGCAGTTGCTTTTTACCAGTCCAAAGCACACAAATTTGTACGCCTGTAAGGACATTTGGAACATCTCTGGAGGGGCACTTCCTTCCTTCTGTGTACCCGTTGCTTTTTGCTAGAGTTTCCACTCCATTCAGGACATTAATTAGCTGACTGAAGACACTGACCCTTCTTATTTATGCCTTTTTTTTAATTGTTTGCATTTCAGAGGAGCTGATAGGAGGCAACAGTGGCAATGCTGTAAGTGGGAGAGAAGCTATGACATTGCTACCGCACTTAATGCCTTCTTTGGCTGCTCTTGTGTTCAAAACAGAACTAAAGAGATGGTAGGACCTGTTTTCCTCTCCATTCCCCTTAGCCAACACTGCTATGGAGAAAATCTCCATCTCAGCCAGTTGGATGGCTGGTTCATTTCCCTGTTTGCATAGCTTATGGGTGAGATGACATAGGAGGAAGCACTTAGTGGCTGCTACGTTGCACAGGCAGCCTGGAGAGCAGGCTGGGCTTCTGACCTGTAGGAGGTGGAGGAGCAGGCAGACCCCTTGGCAGGTGCCTCTGGCATGGCTGTGCTCTGTTGGCTCCCACAGAATGAGGAACTCTTTATGGAGAGCAAAGCCATTTCATGGGATCACAGGGTAATAGCTGATGTGGACAGGACAGCAGATTTCTCAGGGGTGTAACAAGTCTGATTTTGAATGTCCCCAACGCTAGAAAGACCTCAACCTCTCTGGGCAACCACCTTCATAGTAAGTAAGTTTATTATCCACAAGACTTTCCTGGTTTTCGATTTGTCCCCATTGCCCCTTGTCCTGTTACCGGGCACCACTGAGAACAGCCTGGTCCTGTCTTTACTCAGCTCTCAGGCGGAGTAAATTTATGTATATGAGTAAGACCCCCCTTGGCCTTCTCTCCTTCAGGCTTAGCAGTCTGAGCCCTCTCAGCCTCTCATTGTATGAAAGATGCTCCAGTCCCTTCATCATCTTCGTAGCCCTTCATGAGACACTGCTAACGAGGCTGCCAGTGACTGGGAGTCCAGAGCTCTGTATTTTGCCTTCTGATCAGCTCCTCTCATGCTGTAACCACTCTGTCAGGCTGGAGGAGCCCAGCTGAAAATTGCTCATATGCTGATGTCTGTATGAAAGATCTCCCAGCACATGCACATGACGCTTCCCTGACAGCATGCCAGAGTCGAATCACTCGACTTGCTTTTTATTTTCCTTTCTCTGCCAAACTTGCAGACTCAGCAGCCACAGAAATATAGCCTCCAAGGCATGAAGTCAGGTTTTTGGTAAAGACACAGAAATCAGTGCTCATTTATTTTTTCTTGTTTTGGCAAGTGACATTGCTCATTGCTCATATCCCCTACTACCCGTCTCCACTGGCAGAACAACAAGCAGGGAGCTGACTCCCTGCATGCTTAGAAACTCATTCCCTTTTTGAGCTTAAGCGTTGCAATTGCTGAGGCATCGAAGACAGACAGTTCTTGTAGATGCCTTGGAAACAAGTGGGCAACATTTCTATGCTTTATTTCAATAACAGTAACCATGATTCCTTCTCTCTCTTTTTTCTTTTTTTTTTTTTTTATGTTGCAATTTCTACAGAGCATTTGTTCTCTACTCAGTGTTAGCCTAATATAATTAAAAAAAAAAAAAAAGTTGTGGTCATATGATATTATGGGATACATAGAATATATTAGAATGCTAGACAGACAGGTAGTTATGTACTTACATACCTGTACACATACATACATACATACTATGAAGTCTAGCAACCAAAATACATGGTTTTTTCCCTTGAGATATTCCTATTAGAGGCACCCAGAGTGCACCTCTCTCTGCTTTTTCTTAAATGATATTACCAAAACAGGCTTCTGAATTTCTTGCCTTTACAGAATAATGGTCATGCAGCAGAGACAGCTGCAAGGCCTTCCAGGCTTCCTGTAAGACATATCTGCTCTGGTTGCAACAGTACCCATAAATGCAGGTGTGCTGAGAAAGGGCTGGGATGAAATTGAGCATTGCTGAACATCCAAAAAAAGCCAAGTCAGACTGATCTTCTAAGAGGAAGTAACTTCGTGGCATTCACATTTTGAAGTTTTCAGCTAAAAAATGTTGGTGATTTGGTAAATAGTGTTATAGCCCTGTAAAACTCTGGCCAGTTTCCCCAAGCTTAGGAGAAAGAGGGAAAACAAAGCAGTTAGTTCAAACAAAAAGTAAGTCCCCTACTAGTCAATCCTTCTGATGGGAAAGAAAGTTATACAGACCTGGCCAGGGGCAAACAGATATTCCATCAGGGTAATTTCTGTGGGCAGAGACCCACAAACCTACAGTATGAAGGGACAGATGAAGACACCACCATGCCCCACCACAATCCTTCCCAGTGGAAGGATTGCTGCTTTATAGCTATATGTTGCTTTGCCAACCTGACTGAAGTTACAGCATTTCCATAATCCACGTAATGCAATGAAGAGTTATTAAGTTTGAGTAGACCAAACAGCAGTGGGTGTGGCAGCCATGTGGTAAGTGCTTGACTCAGATGTCTACCACAGAACTTTAGTTTCTCATATATTTCTCTCCTCTGTGAAGACAACAAGCAAGGCTGGAACTTATTGGTCAAGGGCTCAGCGTGAGGATGTGTCAGGATGACTAAACACTTGTTCTGGCTGTGGCACCAATCCCTGACTAATCTCTCCATGTCTGAGGTTTTAGTCTTTCCAGTTGCTTTGTTCTCGAGAATCATGCACAGCAGGAGAAGAGTAATATTGTTTCTGGAATAATTCCCCTAGACTTCAATTGATCCAAGATTCAGTTAAATGTGTTGTAAGTGATATAAAAAAACACAAAGCTGGTCAAATCTTCTACAAACAACTACTGTTTGCAGCCTGCATGCACTGACAGGATACAGCAGTTTCTGGCAGGACAGATTGGATGTGTCCTCTCATTCTGCAGATCCAGGTCAACGAGTCTTATAGCATAAGGTGGCACCCTTACTTAGTTGTTTCCAGGAGCTAGATCTTAGCTGTGATACTGAAAATGCTCAGAAGACTGTACTATTATGTGGAGCCATATAAACAATGAATGTCAAAAAGAAGTCCAAAGATCTTGGAGACAGCGTAAGCATAGCACAAAACCACTCTTGGGTGTCCGGCTGCTTATAGAGTATGTCCATTCAAGCATGGTAAACCCTCTCTTTCTGGGGCAACTGTTATTCTTTAAGCTCTCTGGCGTTACTTGGCTTCAATAATTAACTCCATTTATTGATATTTTGGTTTGATTACTTTAAAATCTGAGGAATTTTCAGACTCTTTTCAGTAAAGCAGCTCTCTGCTCATTTAAATGTGGGGTAGTGGGAAACTTCCAGCTAAACAGACTCTGGGCTTTGACTGCCTTTTAAGGAACATTTTGCCATATAAGCAGCAGCAGAATTTGGTTTCCGTTTTACAGTATGAAGGTGTGATGTCCATTACTTCCAAAGCTATGGCAGTAGGAGAAAATGCATAAACACAATCCATATTTTCTTATGTATAGAGGATGTATTCAATAAAATATGACCCAAATTCAGCTGTTACAATGCACAAGCTAAGTACCCTAAAAGTAGCTAAACCTTATTCTATACCAGGCCAAAAGAAAGGGTTTTGAGTCAAAAAAAGTCTTTCCCAGTGGAAATGGTTCTTGAGAAAGAGTGTGAACACTCTCTAAAAATTTTGTTTGCCGGTGGTTTTGGATCATCACAGCTATAATAACTCAACTAAGAAGCTTTATTTTGTGTTGTAAACTCTAGTGTCAATTTAAATCTTGAGCTGGGCTGCAGATCATGGAGTTGAATGTTTGCTAACATAGATAATGTCTCATAATGAACTAGTGCCTATCAGTAACAGCAGTTACTGATTTAGCCATATGATTAGCTGCCATCTGTGAGAAACTACCTTTCAATAAGTAACTCGAAAGAGGATTAAAGCCTTTGTCTGTGGTTTGTTTTGCTGTTATGCTCTAAAGGTTTTGATTCTCCTCCTCCTCTTACAAATACCAGCTAAAACAAGTCTGACGCTTATTTCTTTGGAATGCCTTTCAGCACCTATCTTCGAGTGATGGGGTTAAAAACCAGCAGTTGTATGGGAGGAGCTATTATGCTGACTTTGTTCATAAGAATTCTTTGATATTCTTAATGAGATATGAAGAAGTGCTAAAATAAGAAGCAATGCTGTTCTCAATACATTACCATCTGCAGGTCCCCCTAATATCCTCCTACAATACACACATGCAAAGACACTAAGTCTGGGACATCAGATACCCTTCTCTGTTATGCAAAAAAATGATTGCAAGGCATGTTCATAAGGAGATCATCATTATACACTTGGAGTGAACATAAGCTGGTGCTTGGGAAAATTTGAGCTGCCATTTTAAACTGAAGCTCAAGCTAATACCATGTTTTAGAAATAGTCTGACATAAGCCCCGAAGGAAACTGCCATAAGTGAGTTTTGTCTGGATCTATATGCTGGGACATACAATATAAATGATTCCTGACATTGCAAAGATGCAATGCCAGTAACATGTGAAGGAAAAGAGTATCCCTGTAACACAGATAGATACTTTGATTTGAACCTCCAGGCTTGTTCTACCTACTTTCCCAGTAACTTCTAGTCTGAAGTGTATGAGGCATGAGAAGGAGAACTTCCCACATTCGCTCTTGCTTGAAACAAAAATCATTTCTGTCCTAAAGCCAATCCACTCTTGATTTGGAAATTGACAGTGATGGAAGAATCAGCCACAAGCCTGGCTATGTGTTTCCAATGGTTAATTACCTCTGTGGTTAAAAAACATTCCTTACTTCTAGTCTGAATTTGCGCAGCTACCATTTTCAAACACTGGATCTCATTATATCATCAGCTATGCTAAAGAAATGATTTTCTTTTTTTTTCCTATCCATGTAGGCATTCACAGGTAGGATTCAACTTACCCAGCTTTAGCTGTCGAGCCCTCACTCTATAATTTAAATTAATTTGGTAGGTCCCTTTGAACTCAAGGCAGAGACACAGCCAGCCCTCATCCATGCTCCTTGCTGCTAGCAGACATCTACTTTATGTGACGTAGCCAGGCACTGATCCACCTTCTCTCTCTCCTGTTCGACATTGTATGTGGCCCCAGTGTATGGATGACTCCTGCTGTGACTCTGCCGTGTTTGGTCACACAAAGAACAGAGGTTTTGTAGAGGCGATGTCCCGGGTGGGGCATTTTCACCTCCATGTTCTTGTCTAGCCTCCTTGAAATCCCAGATCTATTTGCCAGTGACCTGATTCCTGTGGCCTGCCCACTCAACATTTCATAGAATCATTTAGAATGATTTGGGTTAGAAGGCACCTGAAAGATCATACAGTTCCAACCCCACTGTGATGGGCAGGGACACCTTTCACTAGACCAGGTTGCTGAGAACTCCATCCAACTTGGCCTCCAGGGAGGAAGCATCAACAACTTCTCTGGGAAACCTGTGCCAGTGCCTCACCACCCTCACAATAAAGGACTTTTTCCGTATACCTAATCTAAACCTACTCTCTTTTAGTTTGAAAACATTTTCCCTTGTCCTGTCACTACATGCTCTTGCAAAAAGTCCCTCTCCCGCTCTCTTGTAGGCTCCCTTCTGGTACTAGAAGGCTGCACTTAGGTCACCCCTAAGTAAGCCTTCTTTTTTCCAAGCTGAACAATTTTCTCAGTCTCTCCTCATAGGAGAGGTGCTCCATTCCTCTAATCATGTTGGTAGTCCCCCCTCTAGACTTGCTCCTTCCTGTGTTGGGGACCCCAGAGCTGAATGCAGTACTTGAGTTGGGGTCTCATCAGAGTGGAATAGAATCACCTCCATTGGCCTCCTGACCACGCATCCCAGGACACAATTGGCTTTCTGGGCTGCAAGTGCACACTGCCAGCTCATGTCCATCCCCTCATCCACCAGCACCCCAGGTCAGGGATGCTCTCTATCACCCCCAGCCTGTATTGATATTGTGAGTTACCCCGACCCAGGTGCAGCACCTTGTACTTGGTCTTGTTCAACCTCATGATGTTCCCATGGGCCCACTTCTTGAGCTTGTCCAGGTCCCTCTGGATGGCATCCTATCCTTCAGGTGTGTCAACCGCACCACTCAGCTTGGTGTCATCGGCAAATTTGCTGAGGGTGCACTCAGTGCCTTCATCTGTGTCATTAATGAAGATACTACTAACACTAGTCCTGATACACACCCTTGAGGGACACCATTTGTCACTGATGTCCATTAGGACTGTGAGCCATTCCACTACCCTCTGGATGTGACCATCCAACCACTTTCTTACCCATTCTAACTGTCCATTCATCAAGTCTATCTCTCTCCAATTTAGAGAGAAGGATGTTATGGGGAACCACATCAAAGGCTTTACAGAGATCCAGATAAATGACATCTGTAAGCCTTCCTGGTCCCTGATGTAGCCACTCCATCATAGAAAGCAATTAGGTTGGTCAAGCAGGACTTGCCTTTGGTGAAGCCATACTGGCTGTCCTGAATCACTTCCTTGTCCTCCACGTACCTTAGCACAGCTTCTAGGATGATCTGTTCCACAATATTCCCAGGCACAGAGGTGAGGCTGATAGGTCAGTAGTCCCAAGGATCCTCCTTTCTACCCTTTGTAAAGATGGGTACAATGTTTCCCCTTCACCAGTCATCTGGGACTTCACCTGACTGCCATGACTTTTCAAATATTATGGAAAGTGCCTTGACAATTACATCAGGCAGTTCCCTGAGGACTCTCAGATGCATTGCAGCAGTTCCCATAGACTTATGTACCTTCAGGTTCTTCAGGTGGTCATGAACCTGATCTTCACTAAGAGTGACTTTGCTCCCCCAGTTCCCATCCTGCTATCCATCTACTTGAGGCCTGTGGGAAGAGCAGTTGCATTAAAGACTGTGGCAAAAAAGTTACTGAGTACCTCAGCCTTCTCCTCATCCTTTCTTACCATTTTTCCAATATTGTTTATCGTGGGGGGTACACCTTCTTCGATCTTCCTTTTCTGGTTAACATACTTGTAGAAACCCTTCCTTTCTGGGTTCTGTTCCAGATTCACCTTGGCTTTCCTCACCCCTACACAACCATACCTCAACTCTAAACTTTTCCTATCCCTCTCTGGCCAGCTTAGCACCCAAACCATCTCCACAGCCTGCCTCCTCTTTACAGAGAAAGCAGGATATTTTCTACACTTGTCCTATTCCATCTTACGATTTTTTTCTGAGCTGAGGGGGAAAGAGTGGTGTCGTTTCTTGACTCCATTAACAGTAACCACACTAGTTTAATATCAGGGCAATTGCAGTGAATCAGGTCACTAAGCCAGGGAATATCTACAAAAAGGACCTGAATGATCCTGGAACTTATTATGTGCACGTCCAGCTCAGAGTAGCATATCTAAGAGCTGAAAACAATGAATGGGATAATAGTACTACAGTGAGAAAAAAAAAACTAAGTAATGAAAACCTGAAAGTTTCTACCACCTGTATTCTTAGACCAAAGTGAACCATTTGTAGTTTCAGTATTCGAGATACAGCAGACACTGAAACAAAAAAATTCTTTATGTAGGGAAGAATCTCCAGCCCAGGAATGTTGAAAAAGGTTAGCTGAGTTTTGAGTCCCTGTGACTAAACAGATTGGGATCTGAAAAACATTGGAGTGGTAACATCACACTTCACCCAGTGGCTAATGGCATGAAATTCCACTGTAATGGCAATGTAGCCCTTGAGACCACACTGTTGTTTATGGAGAAATTCACCCTGAGTGCGCCTGTGTTTACGTGTGTGTGATCACAGGCATAGCCCATGATGGATATCACACTAGCAGACTGCTTTCACCTCTGCTCAAAGAAGCACAGATGTGCCAAAAACTGTGATCCAGAGGGAACACGTCAAAGGCTGAGTGAGAACAGTTAATCCTTCACGTTTATTCCATCTTTTCCACTGTAATAGCCTGCAAGAATGCTGCCTGTCACCAGCTGTGGCAGGGTATGTAGGCGAGAACTGAGTAGGGGGAACTTGGATCACCACATCCTGTGGTTGATACCAGCACAGCCTGGATTTGGATTTCAGTCAGATGCCATGTTCAGATGGCATAATTTCTGGCAAGTCTCCATTCTTGTCCATCAAAGAAGTGTCTTAGTCTGTGCTCCAATGCCCACAGTGCAGCGTCTTTCTGGGTGGCATCATAGTTTGGTGGCAGTTCCCTGATGGGGTTAAAACAGATCACCTAGACCACAAAGTCCAACAAAACTGTGATTTAGAAAGATTTTTGGGGAAAAGCTGAATATGACCTAAACTTGTACTTGGTCTTCACAGTTTGATACTGAAAGGTAATAAGAGGATTTCCTTCTTTACCACAGAGTTCTGAATTATGGACCTGTGCCCACCTCACAAGAGAATTTATGCTTCATATTTCTCCGTAACAGCTTCATAGATTACAAATATTTGCATATGATGGAGCTAGAATAAGACTTTTAAAGATTTGTAAATAATTTAGGAAGACAACTCCCATTCATTTAATGTAATTCTCTAAGAAGCATTCAAAAGTCCCAGTCACAGTTTTAAGGACAAATTTCTTTCTGTGCCAAAAAACCTTTACAAAGCTACTGCCAATACTACCGTGGAAATAAAAACACTGTAAGATTTCAAAATCATGTTTATAAGCAGGAGTCACTATCCGGTGATTTACCAGCACTGTTGTAATGGTTAATTTTCCTGGGAAAGTACATTATTGCAACAGTTTATCTCTCTTTTTTTTTTTTTTTTTTTTTTTCCCCAATTTTTTTTTTTTTTTTTTTTTTTTTTTTTTTTGTCACCACAATGTTTGTTTCATTATCTGTTCGTTTTTACTGCTGGATCTTAGTTTGGCACAGAGATCTTTGTAAATATAAAGGGTCTTGAAAACCATCAGCATTTTGAAATATACACAAATTGCCAAGTACAACTATGCTTTTTAGCATCAAGGAACAATCCTCCCTCTGAAATAGCAGTGTTTTTAAGTGATGTTTCAAATTCTGTGGCTGCGGTCCACTCTTTTATAATGTGGGAAATGCCCTGCCTCTGAACTGTGTAAGTGATACGTCACATTGTCCACAAGTCTGTTTTTTAACACAAAGAAGTAAACACCTCCAGGGACCTGAGGATGTGTTTTTAAACTGTGCCTAGTACTTGCAAAGATTGAGATAATGATAGCTGATGAGTCAGGAGAGAGAAAGCACTAGGTCGGGAAAGAGTTGCTGAGAACAGGGCAAGAGGAGCAACTTGAAGTAGTAGCATAAAACGAAGCAAAGGAAAATTACAGCTTGATTGCCCAGAAGCTCCTAGACTGCCAGTGAAGCCTCCTGGGGGAGACAGTGTGAGTCCCAGAGGATAAGCAGTAAACACGGGCCTGGACAAAGCACTGAAAAATGTGCTGCCTGCCAGCAACCCTCCTGGTAGAGGATGGAAATAGGATAGGTGGCCTAAAATGTCTCAAAAGTCATCTGTGAAACATCTCTTGAGGCAGATAGGGAGCTGGAGGTGGTGGCCAGTCCCTTCAGCTCCTCTTGTTTCTATAGCCTCCTCACCATTTCCTGTGCCTCCTCCTGATCACTTCCCCACCTCCTTCCTACCTTCCCCTGTAAGGCCCCTCTTAAGCATCTCTCTGATCTGTTGCAACTCTCTCCAAGAAGTTTGATAGCCTGGTGACAGTCTGGGTTATCACAGTGCACAGGAGGTATCAAGGTCACTCATCATCATCACCAAATGATACTGTCTGTCACAGCCCTTCATCACCTGCAGCTTGTAAGATGGCCACAGCTCAGCTTAAGGTTTCCTGATAGAAAATGGGTATGGATGTCTGAAGCAGGGCTTTGCCATCATGGAATGGATGAGACACATGGGTGCAACAGGCTCATATCCTCCTCACTGCATGCATGTGGATGTGTGCTCATGGACAAGCGGGCTGGAGTTTTCAGTGTTGTGATGGATGTTTTCAGACATCCATCAGAAGGTTGGTCCCATATGACATGGACACCTGGGGAGCTTGGAATGAGGAAAGGTGCAGGATAAACATCCTCCTTTTCCATAGAGAACAAGGAAGGCACAGAGAGAAGCATTTTGAGTGATGTCAAATTTTTCTCACCCAAAAGCAATCTCTTTGGGTCAGATTCCTCTGAACCAATTAAAACATCTACATCTAGGCATCCTGAGTGTCTCTACATCATCAGGAATAATAAGCACACCTGAAGGTGGACTTCTCATCTGCAGGTAGACATTTCAAATACACTGTATATTCCTTTGCAGTGACTCAACAGGGATCCAAGAGTGGATTAGCTCAGATGTAAATAAATGTGTTGTAGGCATACAATGGCAGGTGACATGGATTCTATCTCCATGCCTTGACATGCCCTCCTTTACAAACATCCTTACTCTTAAAACAGTGCAGAGCACACCTGCTCTGTGGAATACTGCAGCTGCAGCAGACCCACCCTGAACATGGTTTGCTCAGCCCTGCGGTGCACTGCTGGCACTGCCAAGGGAGGATCTCATCTCACTCCTATTACACCAGTTTCTGATTTCAAGGAGGTGCTGTATTCCACAGACAATATAACAAATTTGCTTCTAAAATTTGGAAGATCAAGTCATTCCCCTGTACAGACTGGAAGATACGGAAAAGAGAAAGGAGATATGAGAACTGTCTTGAGATTGGCTAAATGACTTCTGCCAAAATGGGAAAATGAATTGCCCTCTGTGGACACTGAAGGTTGGATAAGAAGCAATGTACTAAAATGACAGCTGTTAGGAAAAGAATCGTTCCCTGGGGACACAGTTGAAAGATAAGGTCTCACAATCTGTTTCCAGCTCCCATTCCAGGAACCATTGCAAGCCACAGCTCTTCTCATCTTTTTCCTGTTTCCTCAGTCTCATGCAAATTCATAGGTAGGTTCAAATGCACTATCAGGCCCTGATATGCTTCCTGAACAAAGCTGAGCCTCCAAAGAAAATGATATTTTCATTGCCTCTAATGTCTTCTGCAGTCTACCCCAAACGCCACACTGCAGTAGCTAAGTGGTAGCAGTACCAAAGCCAGGTGGATTATGTCCAATTTATCTCTATGGACAGCTATATGGGCATATATAAGTATAACCCTGGTACCACACAACACTCTCATCAGCTCCCAGATATCCTCTGTTTCCCTGTCCTTTCCCAATGAAGATTTAAGGAGCACTTTTTCTGTGACAATAAGAATTTGATGACATGAAGAAAATAAATCTTTCCCGTTTTCCTCAAAGACCTCCAAGTCCTGTTACATGTCTATCCTGTCTACGGGGCAGACACATGAGAGACATCTCACTCTTCTGGTTTCTCCCAGTCACCATTTTGAGACCATTTTGACCAGGGGACCATTTTGAGCATGTCCTACTTCAGCTTCTTTTCATGGAAACAGCTTTGCTGAGTCACATCCTTGTGACGAGCAGGGCTAGGGGACACACCCAGAAATATGAGCTGAGAAATACTCAAAGACACTGACCCAGCAAGCACGCTTTAGCAGAGTCTACACTTGCTCTGACACCCTGTTGCTCTGTCAGATGGTCATTATAAAGCATTTTACTCCTTAGGTAGGTACCCAGTTGCTCACCTTCATCCTGCTGTAAGATTCAGTCTGGCCTGTACATTTCTACAACCTAAGGAGTAAGATCCTGGAACTCTTCCAGAGGGGTATCCCTTCTGGAGGCAAACTGTGCTGCTCATGTGTGTGTGATGATATGTGTTGTCCCTGACATGATGTCAGTGAGTGGCTAGAGGGAGGGAGGTAGACTGCCAAATGCCGTATCTGTCTCTGTGGTGCTGTGATGGTTTGTGTGGCCCAACCTGCACAGGCTACTCCAAGTTATGTTATTGCTTCCTGAGGCTCACAAGGTGACATGGAAGTACAACTGTATGTGTTGTCCTGCTGCAGTAACCACACTACAAAAATGAAGCCATAGTCCTGAGGGGGGAAAAAAAAAGTCTCAGGATTGGCTGGAACAAAGGGGAGGGAAGCATTCCCTAGGCTTGACCGAAAACTTGTCCTTATGTATTTGGGCATAGACATCATGAGCCAAGTTCATCCACATAAAACAATTCACAGAACCTGTTTAGTGACTGTAAAGATCCCAGGAACTCACTCCTTCACATCTCATCTTCTATCGTGTCCTGCGCAAGGTCTCAAGCTAGGCAGGTAGAAATGTCTATCATGTCTAGAGTCAAGCCTAGCTTAGCCCAAACTCATGGACCTGGGCAGGTTCAAGCACTGCTGCAACCCTCCCATCAGTCCTGCCAGGACTGGCAGCAGAAAGCCCTCTGAGAAGGGGGTGTAAAGCAGCCTCAGGAGAGGTGGAAAGAGGGGAGGACTAGCAAGGAGGTTGGCCAAGCCAGGCAAGTCAGGTGAGGTGGTGAATGAATGCGTCATTCTCTGAGCAACCACAAGACAACTCCCCATGTGGCTGCCTTTTCTAGGCAGCAGTGTGTGCCTACACAGTGTATGTGGATTGCTGCCGGGAATGAATCCCCTCTCAGGAGATGAGTCAGGGTTGACTCAGGTCTTCAGAGTTTTCCTTGCTGAAGTGGTACTGGGTAGAGGACGTAAAATATGAAGCATGTTTGTATTTTTTCTTTGCAATTGCTATTGTGCTATACATTGTAAAATATGGACAAGGGCATTTTTTTCTGGACAGACTTGCCTGCTGGGTGCACGCATTGAGCTGTAAATCCTGTCTTTCGTACAAAAAACCAACTTCATTCATAAGTGTCCCATTACGTCAGAGCATGCTTCATTATTTGTGGGGAGACCATTCTGCCTACATGTTGAGGTATCTTGGAAGCAGTATGTAGCTCTTTGAGGACCTATTATTAATTTGGATTTATTGCGTGCTGACAGACATGCATGGTGCTTTATGGCCACATAAGGGAACCCTTGTGGCTACAACATTTCAAGAGAAAACTCCCATGACAAGGTGGAAGCCCTCTTGGCTTAAGGAGGCTGAAAGACACAGTTTTGGTTTTTGAAATGCTGGCCTCAGGGGCACTCTGCAACAAAGTGTGATAAACACCAGTAGGAGTAAGTAGGGACTTTGTCCTGTGCAATCAGCTACCTAACATCTATTACACCAATTCTGGTCTGCCTGAGCTATATCCGAGGAATGCTGGCTACATAGAAATAAAATTTGGTCTGTTTTCATCTATGTAACCATGAGAAGACTTTAGCTTCTCATTCTGAAACCAGTTTGTGGATTTCAGGTTTTCTTTGGTCTTCTGCGTTGTGTTCTCCCATCACCCTGTCCTGCGAAAGGGAGTGACATCTCCTATGAGTCTGTGGTTGCTAAAGAAAGTGTAGTAAGAGAGGAAAAACATATTCCCAAACAATTTTATTTTAAATGATATTTCTCTCACTCTGTTTCAGCAACGATGAGTCACAATTTAGTTAATATTGGTACTTGATCACAAAATTCTAAGTCTGAGCTTGACACTACAAAGTAGTAAACCATGCAGACTCACACAGTTTTTCCTGTGTAAAATAAAACTGACTGCTCTACTTGAGTAGATATGTTTGGGTTTCCAGTTTGTCTGTTTGTGAGACATTTTTGGTAGCTTCACAAAGTAAAATCTCACCAAACTCTTTACCTCATGAAAACAGCCTCAAGATACTTGCAATACTTAAACTATCATAAAGGCAAAGAGCAAACAGGCTCCCTTCTTGCTGTAGGTGGAAGGAGAGGTAAGTCCCAAAAGGGCCCCCCCACATTTTCTCTTTAAAACTAGTGACTCAGTGACATATGCAATGGAATCCGAGAAACCATTCTGCTAATCTTTTCCAGCTCCTGAAACCTGGTGTGTGATGGTGAGGGTGATAGTGATTAAAAGAAGAATCTGTTGTTTGGGGAGGTGATATGGAAAACCACTGTTTTTTAATTTACCCTCCCACAGGTTAGATTACACTATAAGGAAAGAATTTACCCAAAGGCAGATAATGCTTAAACCATTTAGAAATAATTAATAGACATTAGAGTCATGGCATACTACAGAAAACTGTGTCCTGAAAGGCTACACAATAACTTTCCTTGTTAGAGTAAAGGATGTTTGTTTAGGCTTAGTTGGTGCTTCCGACTACTTAATTACCCAGAAATGAGGTAGCTGTGCTCTTAAGCAAGTCAGAAATGCACACTGATGAATGCTGGGCAACACAGGCCACATAGTTTTCAGAAAAACATTCAGATATGTTGTCAGATTAGTTTTGCAGGTGGGAGCAGTGAGTCTGTCTGCTTCTTTAAATGTCTTTCTTCTCTATTTTCTAAAATATCAATATTGCATTATATTTCATCTGCAGAATCCGTTTCTTCCTTTTGTAACATCATACACTGAAGTAGAACCTTAGAGACAGCTGTTGCCTCTGCTCAGAATCCATCAGGAGCATCCTTCTGGCCATGGCCAGCCACAAGACCCTCATGGGTAACCCTCCTTGGGACAATGGGAGCAGGAGGAAGGAATGGATTCTCTGGAAACACCAAGTGCCCAAGGCAGTCCCATAAAACACAAAAAGCCATAGAATCATAAAACCACTAAGGCTGAAAAATACCTCCAGTATCATCAAGTTCAAGCATTAACTCAACATCATCATGTTCACCACTAAACCTTATCCTCAAGTTCCACATCCACACACTTTCTGAACACTTGCAGGGAAGGCAATTCCACCATTTCCCTGCACAGCTTGTGCCAATGCCTGACTACCTTTTCAGTGAAGAATTTTTTCCTACTATCCAATCTAAACCTCCTCTGATGCAACTTAAAGTCATTTTCTCTCCTCCTGTCACTTGTTACTTAGGAGAAGAGACCAACTCCCACCTCACTGCAACCTCCTTTCTGGTATACTTGTAGAGAGTGATACCATCCCCTCTGAGCTTCCTTTCCTTTGGGCGAAACACCCCCAGCTCCCTCAGGTGCCCCTCATAAGACTTGTGCTCTAGAACCTTCATCAGCTGTGCTGCCCTTCTCTGGACTTGCTCCAGCACCTCAATGTCTTCCTTGCAGTGAGGGGCCCAAAACTGAACACAGGATTTGAGGTGCAGCCTCACCAATGTCAGGTACAGGGGGAGAGTCCAATCTCCTCAAGTGCACTTTGGCTGTCCATTTTCCCAGGGCATGGGAAGTGGTGCTGCTTGGCTGCTGGAAACCCTTGCACTCCAGGGACAGTGCAGCTGGCAGAAAGAGAACCTAAACAAGTCCCAGCTCCTTTGCTTGTTAGACAGCACTGTGGGGGAGGAAGGGGATACATCCGCTCCAGAGGTTTTTCAGGGGAGGTTGGGAAACATCCCTTTTCCCCCTGAGATTCCTTGCAGCTGCAATCATAAGGCCCAACCATGTCCCACACTGGTGGCACAGCACAGCACAGCACAGCACAGCATAGCACAGCACAACCAAGCCTCTTTCTGTCAGTGCTGCTTCCTACCTCATGCTGCTTACAACTCTGGCACACAAGTCTTGGTTTGGCTTGAAATGGGAAAGGTCTGTCCCACTGAGCTGGGATGTAAACAGGAGTTTAGCTTTACAGCAGCTGGAAACCAGCTTTCTGGACTTGCTCCTGTTGTTTGCCAAGTACTTTCTATTCACAGGAAGATGATGAAAAACATTTAGATGAGATTGTGGCTGTCTAGTTCCTAGCAAGCCACTATTATTAGGGAGGGGAGGAAAACCCAAACCCAAACCCCAAAAACCTGGACAAGTTACAAACCTTCTCTACAGCTTAAACAGAGACTTGGTCTAATTCCTCTAATTGACTGGAGCTGCTCTTGCCATTGACATTACAAACAAGGACATTGAAGCCAGAGAAAGAAAAAGGCAATAAATACCCTGCTAATCTCTACAGTAACACAGAAGCAATAGCAGCAACATTTTGCTTCAGGAACCTGTCCCCAACCTCTTTATCTAACACAAAGGTACTGAATGTATGGCAGCAACTACTGCATTTCTCAGACAGAGTGATGTCAGCAAAATGTAAGAGAAATGCCAGGCCAATTGTCCTATTAAAAAATAAGCAGACAACAGATTGACAGGGGATACTAGAAATGCCCAGAAATGGACCAGGAGAAGCTCATTCAAAGCATCTCCTGCTCCTTTCTCTAATAAGACTTCCTTTTGCATGAAGTAGCATCTCGTGCCATTGGAGTCAATGTATATTTGCAGGAGATTCTTGAGCCCAAATGACCCAATCCCTGTGTTTTGAAAGGAAAAAGCTCAGCACCTCCCCACCACCTCAAAAAAGACCCCAAACCAAACCAAACCAAACCAAACCAAACCAAACCAAACCAAACCAAACCAAATCAAACCAAACCAAACCAAACCAAACCAAAGAAAAAAAACACCAAAACCAAAAAGCCTCCCTAACTCAAAAACACCCAAACACCAAAACAAAATGAAACAAATCAAACAAACAAAACCAACCAAACAAAACCAAAACAACAGAAAACAAACAGGAAAAAATAGTGATGTCCCCTGGGGCAGCAAAAGAAATATAAGAAACACCATTACAGTTTTTGGATGCAGGTTGAGTGGATAAAGCTTTAGCTGTTTCTACTGAGCCATCCTGGCACTGAGGGCTCTGTGGCAGGAGAGTAGATGTGCTTCAGCTGGAACACTCCAGAGTCAGGGCAGGTGGATGTCCCATGGTTCACTTATTGGGTGGGTAGACAATGAGACAAAGGCAGAGACAAGAGGGGATCCTGCAGGGGTTAGTTGATCATATAAAGAAATTACATGTCTTGATCTCCTTTCCGGATGTGTTCAGTGCTGTTATTGAAGAAGAATATGGAAGCCAAGTATAATGGAAATTTACAGTGACACTCGTAGGTCTACTTTGACTCAAAGCTGAACAACCACACGAGCAGTTAATCAGTCATATTTCCTGTCCTGAAGAAATTTTGGCCCAAATGCACATATCAGGACAAGGATAGGAAGAAAAATGAAGCCTTGTGGACACCCTGCCCATGGAGGCAGTACAGTCAGGGGAGAAGGGAGCCCTGCTGCTCTCCTCGCACTGGTGCACAGCTACAGCCAACACTGCTTCCTTGGGAAAACTCCATGGTTGAAGTAATATCTGACCTCTGAACTCCTCTGAAGCAGGTGGTGAGTCTGGAGTCACAACTTCATCGACTTCTGTCCAGGTAGCTTTAGTTACCTCTTTACCGGGAAAAATGGATGGAGGCAAACACCTTAATTGAGGTACTTCTATCAAGTCAAACTTACGCATCTATAGACTGCCACAGTCATCTGTCGTCACTGCAAACAATGCAAGTGACCTGAGCCTTACAGGGTCCCTTCAATTTAGTGATTGTTTAGCAACTCCGAATTACACTGTAGGAAGTGAAGGACCAGACGGGAAAGTGAAACTTTTTAAAAGCCGTTTTAGGCACAGCAGATTCCTTATAAATCCATTCTGCACTCTGGGTTAGTTCTGCAGGCCGTTGATGTAATACTGCTGTCTCTTCCTACATGCCTTTTTCAGCAAAGGGCAAAAAAAAGCTTTTCCTTCTTGCTCTCCACTGTTAAGCTCAGTAGAGATTAGGGACCACAACTCTTGCTTATGCAGGTGCAAGCCAGTGCAGTCACAGGGAAGTGACTTGGGTCTTGGCAGCGCTATGATTTGTTCCATTGTGTAAATGGTATCCCAGCACACAGCAGGCTTCCCACTCCTTATTCAGTTAGTGGTTTGTCCTGGACTGACCTGGATGTAGCAAGTGAGAAAAATACTGGACGAAACCTTGTTTGATCCCTTATTCTCTTTTAACTACTAACGAAGCCACCTCTGTACCAGCATGATACATTGAGAGGATGTGGACAAATATATCTGTGCTGAGGAGTGGCAGAGGCTGCAGTCTGCATTTAGAAATGCTGAGTGGTGTGTTTTTCTAAACTGGCTAATTAGTATGGGCTTGAAACTAACGGCTGTGTTTAACTGACAAGGCAATATGCCCTTCACCCATCCCTTGAGATGTCAGGAGAATTATTTCTTTTGAAAAACATGCCTATTAACTCATTCGTCTCTATCCGCTTTGATCTTTTCAATATAATCCTTTCCCTCTGCACTTCATTTCTCCCTACGGAGGAAGCCATGAAAGCAAATCATACTGATTTGCAAACAGCTCCTCCTCCTTTGCCTTCTGGGTTGCATGGCTGGGTCTTCTGTGCCAATGGCTCTGGTCTCACATGAGGAACCGGGAAAAAGACAAAACTATGATCGCAAAGTGTTAGCATTGGTGCAATCCCAAAAAGATTCTGTTAGAGAAACTGAACTGCTTCAGATGCCTCTGTCCTTCGCCGGGGCAGCAAGGAGATCAGGAAGAGACAATGATTCAGCAAGTCACAATTTTCCTTCCAGGTTGTTCCGCTGGGATCTGGATTAAAAGAAAAATTGATGACCTGGCCTTTAAATGGAAAGGAGGATAAGGTTTTTTGACAAATCTCATTATGACAGAAGTACCATGCAACCCTACTGCAATGTACACCCATACACCACGATACTTGTTAATACCTGATGAAAAAAGGGCAGAATCTAAAAGTAAAGAGTGGGAATGAAAAAAATAGAATATAGCAATAAATATGTACCGATATTTAGGGCCAAATCTTGCCCTCAGTTTGAAGAGTTCTGTATAACAGTAGGAAATGCCTGTGGATATCTGCAATTGGATACACTGTTCATTATATTCAAGACGGAGAAGGTAATTGCCAAATTGGCAAATGCTGCACTTCTCAGTTTCAGTACCAATGGTGAATCTGGCTTTGCATACGAGTCATGGGAGATTTTCAGTGCTTAGGCTGCCCTTGAGATATGAGAGGCATCCTTTTGCAAGGTAAATGTTTATCTTTTGCATTTCCAGAAATATGTTTGAAGAGACTTTCTTCCCTCCCACAAGGGTCTATTTGGCACTTCAAGAGTCTTGTTTGCTTTGCATTTCCAAATAGGGATGCCTCTATTTTGGCTTCTACATTTGGGTAATGGGCTAACAGTAGCTGTATTCCAGGAGCGCTGAGCACTTCTTTACATTATTTACAATAACTGCAAGATGCAGATATGTAAGACTTCACAAGGTCAAGCCACTAGGACTTAAAACACTGCAGCATGGAATTATAGGCCTATTTTGAGCCACTAACATTTTTGTTAATTTTATTTCAAGCCAGCAATTGCCTGCAGTATCATATGAAACAAAACAAAACAAAAAAAAAAAAAAAAAAAAAAAAAAAAAAAAAAAAAAAAAAAAAAAAAAAAAAAAAAAAAAAAAAAAAAGGAAAAAAAAAGAAAAGAAAAAAAAAGAAGCGGAAAAAGCAAAAAGCATAAGGGAGTAAAAAAGGTTTGGCCGTGAATAACATTGCTACACATTGTGCACCAAAAGGAGATGACTTCAGGGACAAATGACCCTTGTGACAGACTTCCCCAAATCACAGGATGTCAATTTGTTTTTTGAAGGCACCTACTATGTATTGCAAAGGACTAATGGGAAAAAGTGCATGCTGTCCTTAGACTAAATAAGTGTGGCTTTGTTTTCAACCTAGAAAAGATAGAAAGAAGGAAAGAAAGGGAGGGAGAGAGA
Organism: Empidonax traillii; assembly: GCF_003031625.1. NCBI lineage: Eukaryota > Metazoa > Chordata > Aves > Passeriformes > Tyrannidae > Empidonax > Empidonax traillii. The sequence continues at coordinate 877,123 of NW_020955440.1, read as the reverse complement.
AAGCATGTCACAGATGAAAGCATGTTCTCAAAGGTCATGCCAGAGTGTTCTTACCTCAGCAAATGCTCTGGATTAACTTCATAATGAAATAATCCTGCTATCTGATACTGCCTGAGAAATAAACAGTGTTCTTTTAAAGTTCTTGCCCATTTCACAGCACTTCCCTGTGACACTGTAATAAAGTAGGTTGCAGCAAGTATCCTGCATGCCATGCCTCCAAATGTACCAGTTAATTACTGAGCCCTTTAAACCTACTAACAAGACAAGCCTTGTTCTTTCAACCTATTGCTTTTTGCCAAAAAAAAAAAAAAAAAAAAAAAAAAAAAAAAAAAAAAAAAAAAAAAAAAAAAAAAAAAAAAAAAAAAAGGGGAGAAAAAAAAAAGAAAAGAAAAAAAGTCTGTTGGGCAAATAGATCTTTCCAGAGAAAACAGATTTGTTTCCAAATCACTCAACTGTGCTGAACTGGAAAGGAAGAAATGTTATTTTTTCCAGGATGAAAGCAAAACAAGATCTCTCCCTGTTTACCCTGTCTCACCCATTTCTAAAGAAGGTCAGTTTAATTCCTTCATTACTTTTCCTGCTGTCTTATTTATCCTGAAGTCCTCTAGTCTTTTTCAATTTCATTGGCAAAGCCCAGCCCAGTTGGTCCAACATAGGAGTGCACTATGCTATGCTCTTCCCTGCCATGTGAAGATGCTGAATAGAGTTGGGCGAACTGTAAACATCCAGACATTCCCCTTTCTTACTCGCCTTTCCCATGCTTCTGAATAAAACATAAATCTCAAGCACTTATTGTTGATTTAGTTTTCTTTTAGCATTTTTTATTCATTACGGATGACTGTAATGAATAAGACTGTAAGAAGACTGTAAAAACAATCACGAATTCAAACTGCACCCTGTGTGTTTTGCCATGCTGAAATACAAACCCTTGTACCACAAGCACCTTTTAATACTGGTGCCTGGGACTGAGTTTGGAAGGAAGGAATGGCAGTAGAAATAAAAGGCAACATAGTAAGCCAGAGAAAAAAGCTTTTCTACCCTCATAACAGGTAGCTTTTGATCTTTAACTCTGAAGTAGCCCAGGGCAACTCCCGAAGGGCGACTACACTTGAATTACAGTGAGTAGAGGCCATCATGTTTGCTTATATCAGCCCAGCTAGCATACAAGGTGTGTTTTGCATGCCGTAGAGTCAAATGCATAAATAGATATACATTTCTTTAATAGCCATGGAGTGTAAGAGAAGGTCATTAGATCAGTTAGTTTGATCTACTAGATGGCATCTTAACAAAAGAAAAGTTAATCCTGCTGAATTCTCCTGTAAGTGTTCTTAGTGTGCTGGGTTAGTTACACCAGCTTAACCTCTTCTGTGGTCACGTACGCTCCACTGACTTTGGAGCATCAGCATCAACAAAACAGCCTGAAGGGAGGTGTGTGCTACCTGCCGATATGCAGGTTTTAGAGTGAAAGGCCCCGACACATGATCAAGTGCCCATGCCTTATCTACAGCCTCTTCCACCCTTGTATTACTCATTCCTGCCTTAGGTGCTGAGCACGCAGACTCTACAGCAGCTTTGCTGGATGAAGGGAGCTGTGAAGTGATGACTCAGGCACCATAACCTGACCAGGTGCCTGTGCCCTGAATGTGTCTGGGCAAGTCTAGAGACAAAGTGGATTCACACAGTGCACACACCAAAGAAGCCAGGAGAGCCACCATGACCAAAGGCTCTTTGTGAAACTCTCCAGTAGTATGTTGAACCTATAGCCGAACTCATTTCTCAACTTGTCTTCTACACAGGCCTGTTGTACTATGAAATGTGCTACTTTTAAAACCAGAAAAATATAGGATATAATATATGGCAGTCTCTACAGGATTCCACAGCTTTGCTAACAAAATGAGCAGTAATTTCACATCTTTCATTGCAATTTCAGTTCAAGTGCCCATGTTAAGTGCAGCAGTCCTTGCAAAACAAACCATCTCTCCTCCATGCCTCCCTTTGGCGACTAGTCAGATTTTATCCACTGTCCTGAAACTGCCAGTGGATTCATTTCACCATGTTGTTCTTCACTTGCCCAGACACTAGAAGATTAGTTATGCATTTTTCTCTTTTCTGATTTTGGTGGCACAGGATGCAGACCTTTCAACACCCACCGTCCTACCAGAAGTCCTTTCTGTGTTTCAGTGTTTGTCATTTTCAGAGGTGGTGCTGGGCTTTCTAAAGTTGCCTGCTGCTGAGGGGAGAACCTTACAAGATGAAATATCCTGCTTATTTCCAGGGAAAATGTCAGCCCAGGAAGCAAATTACTCTTTCCCAGAGTGCTGCATTTCCCAAGGGGCAACGTCAGGGGGAGAGACACATCTGTTTCTACACCTCTCTGGTACACTGGTTTCCATTAGAAGTAATTGCCTTGGTGACACTTCCTCCAGACTGGATTCTGTGATGAGAACAACTGATCCCATGCTACCAAAGCCATTTAGAAAATGCTACCTACCTCATCTTAGCTCATCTGTATATCCACTGCTGGGATATACAGATACAGTGTACATACATACATGAAAATTGTTACGCTCCATTGAAGTCAATAGGAGTTATCTGAGGGAGAAGATGGCATCTTCTTTTTATTTATAACCCGTGTTTATTCACTCACTCTAGATCCCCCTAAACACCCCCAACTCTTCTCTACATAGATCTAGTCCAGCCTGCATGAAAGCAGTGTTTGCCAGCTGGTCAAGAAATTACACTGTGCAAATAACTACCCTAGAGGAGAATGGCCTTGGCAACAACTACCTGAGTACTGGAGAAATGCAAGTAGTCAAAGGGCAAGGCTTTGGAGAGCACTACCATGAACTATCTGGTGGAACATATTAGAGAAGACATTCAGCAAATATGACTGAGACCTCTGATTTTCTGCCAGCTGTCAGGTTTGGAATTACAGCCATAACAATTAGCCATGATTGCTTCCTGATGTTGTTAAGTACGGTGTAAAGATCACCAGTTGGAGTAGTTTCTTTCTGTGATATTTAAGTGCATTGACAAAGAGGAGTATCAGATCTCAGGACTGAAGACTAGAGATGGATTGGCAGGTGTGTTAAGGGAAGAGAAAGGAGAATCAATATTTACTGTTTATGCTAAGCAGGTCTCCTACCAGACATGCACTGGCAGTATCTGTTAAAACATTACTATACAGATAAATAAGGATAATTACCCTAAGTAGTGTCAATAAATTATTGGGCTTTACCTAGAACTCATGTCTACCATTAAAAGGCCATTGGTTTGGAGTCCTAAGATCTCATAGACAAAACTGATGAGCAAATGTTAGAATTGAAGACCTTCTGTACGAGCACCCTTGATGCCAGGTGATCAAAAAAATGTTCCAAGCTGAGCTCCTCTGCAGGTCATATCCAAATCTAGGAAAGAGCACCTGTCTAGGCAGCTTGAGATACTGATTACTAACTACTGCATCAGTAGTATCTGATAGCATGCCCTATGCAAAAGTACTATGATTTGAAGCAGGATTAAACAAAATATTATAAGTTCAGTACACTTGAATTTTGAACTTCAGATTTACACTTTCAGTGAGTATAGGATGAAGACTATTTACTCTGAAGGGACTGTATAATGGCACCACAACCAGTCTTTTCCCTCTTCATTTAAGTACTCCCATACTTGTACCCATACCCTCAAAGCTTCCCTGAAGACTTTGGAGAATGGAATGAAGATAGGCTTTGTGTCAAGAGATGAATCAGTTCAGCAGACCATGTTGGAAGACTTGTTTACCCTTGTTGACATCAAAATCTGGTGTAAAGTTAAAGCACTCCCCTAAAGATGTCATGACTTCAGTCATGCCTAGCTTGCAGAGTCTGAAGTTGAGGTATTTGAGCCTAGGTTATTGCCGTTTGCAAAATAAGTTGATGCACACAGAATTCTTATTTTTAGGACCCAGCCAAATAACATGCCATCAGAAAAATTATTAAAAGCCTTTTTGAATACCTTGGCTGCTGGACACCTGCTATCCAAGAGGTGTAATGTGGAGCTGTTCAGTTACAAATGATCATAAGAGGCAAAATCATTGTCTGCCTCCCCTGACAGAACAGATGTTACTTTTACAGTCAGACTTTGGTTAAATGCTTAGGGAAAGAGCATTTCTGCCAGATCAAATGAATGCCCATGGAAACCAACCGTGGCAGAAATTAGTTTAGTTAAACATTTGAACTAATCCTCTCTGAAATTCTTTTGGCACTGTTTATTCAGCTGTAATTGTTTCATGAACATACAACAGTTTAAACAGGGCCTTAGAACCTGGGTCAAGCCCATACAGTTCATTTGATACAATTTAATTTGACCACTTGAGAGGCATAAACATTCTTAACATGTAAATTAAAAGTGTCTCAAGAAAGATTCAGCTTTTCACTAAATGTTGTTAAAAAGTAGACAGAAGCCAAACAGAGGACTGTTATACAGAGTCGGTAATCTGATACTCTGCTATGATTAACATGAAACTCTTTTTCACAGTAAAAACACCTTAGACTTGAGATTCCAGACAGAGGGGATTTTTTTTTTTAAATATGACAGAGTAGATGCGTTACTATTCCATAATTAATGGAAGAAAAGTCTTACTAAAGTTTGTGTAAGTTACACAAGATTTGGAGTTATACTACCCCCTTACAGGATACAACCCTGTAAGTTACTGTTCCCAGTGTTGCTAAAAATTGTGTGGTAGTGTAAGGTTAGCAGGTATACAACAAACCATTTGATTTTCTGTCTTCTCTGGAAACAGAAGAAATCAGTGGATAAAAAAAATTACCCTTAAATATTCCCTTAACTCCAGCAGGAACCTTTTTTACTCTACATCAAGGCAAAGGCCCATGTTTTCATTAATCTATATTGAAGAAAAAGGCTACAAAGACTTCTCTGATGCTTTATTGTCCAGGAGAAGTAAACAATGTTCTATGACTGCCCAGCAAAGTTTGCCATAATGGAGGTGTGGGCCGGCACAGCTTAGGGCAAACACTTTGTGCACAAACTAGGAGGTACAGAATCACCGTCACAAGGATGACACTTGCTTCAGGCTCCTGATTTCCTCTTGGTTTGTCTCTGCTAACCAGTGGAGCTGGAGAGATACATCCGCCCCTGAAAATGCCAAACACCTGCAAAGTGGGGGTGCCAAAAACCACTGACATTTATAGTGTATAATTTGCCTGGTGGGCCAGCCTCACAGAAAGTTCTGCATCTGCTGAAGAGAAACATTTTGTAGGGTAAGAAGGTTCAATGCAGCAAAACGCACCTTGTACATTAGACTTCTGGTAGGTTTGAGTCTGGGAGAAGTGTGACATAAACACATGTAAAGGGTGTTTCAACCTAAGGCAAAGTGCTTCCAGAATTCCCTAAAGTACCTGATTAGTGGGGATATCTAAGGGCAATTAAACTACTGGATTAAATGCCTTGGAATAGGCTGAAAGACAGGATGAATCTTGGTTCCAGACTCCACAAAAACGCCTAGGTAAGCCAGTAGTTATCACTTTGATTTATCATGCAAAGAAGAACAAAAAAAGGAAAAACAGGAAAGAATAATAATCTGCCTTCTGAACTACTTAAAATAAAAGTGAAAGTGCATTTGTCAGTCAGACATTTGAAGAGTAAACTCAGCATAACGCTGAGAACAGTTTTTTCACAGAAAGATGGCTGTGGAGAGGCTCTAACACAGTCCAGACTTCCTAGAAGCTTATCTAAGCAAACACATAATGACAATTCAATCTTGATACAGTACTTCTCATCTTCATATTCTATTTTCCTCTAGATCTGGCCAGGTGGATTTCTATCCCTTGGGAAGCCAGGCAAAGGGGAAATGTTCACATCTCTACTTTGGCCAAGGGAAGAGCAGCACTAAAGTCCTTCAAGATATAGGGTGAACATAGAGAGTTGGACCTCAGGGAGGTGCAGAATTTATGAAGGCTGACTCTGAGGGTCTGGGACAGCCAAGGTTAGACAGGGTAATGTAGAAAGAGTAGGAAATGAATGGAAGAACAAAGTTACAGAGGTTTGAGAGGCAGTGGTGTTGCGAAGGTAGGATTGAGCAAAAGCTCTGAGGTAAATACTTAAGACATTGTTGGGAAGGGTAGATGGAGATGAGAACGGTAAGTCAGGAAGTTGCAGGTTGTGGCTGGGACTAGAGTCAAAGGAAGAAAAAAGCAAAGTACTCTAGGCTTTCAGAGGAAGGAGGCTGAGGACAAAGAAATCAAAGGGTAGCTTTCTCCTCCCCCAGCTTTGACAGGAATTATTTTTATGAGCAGAATAATGTGAATGTGTAGGGTCTCTCTATTCTCTCCAAACCCATGACAAAAGATGCCCACCTACAGTCTCTTTTTACCAGTGTGTTAATAACACTTCAAGTCTCAAAGGACTTCTAGCAAAGCAATACTACTGCTGGCCTATGGGAACAACAAGACTACATAGAGGTATTTATCACTTCTTCAGGGTAGGCCTACTCTACAGACACCTCTGCAGGTGATACGTGCAGATTGCAGGGGATATGTGCTTTCTGCTGTGTTAACTGCAAACACAGCAGCAAAAGCACAGAGCTCAGTTCAGGCTGTAAAAACTCAAATGAGAGCTTGAGCAACTGGCACACCTTGCAGCACAGAGGCAGAAGGGGTCTCATTCTTTAAACATGGACTTTTAGTGCCATTTAAGATCCCTAACGGTACCCAAGAGGTCTGGGCAGCCTTACAAATATTAGAGAGGTCTGAGATGCAACATTTCCCTTTGGAAGAAATTGGTGGAATCCATACAGGGTGAATTTTGGCTCCTCAGCGAGCACTAGAGGCCTCTGCATGAGTAAGTTTTCCTCATAGTTCCTACAAGATTACATCTCTACTTCTAAAAAAGAGGAAGCAAGGACTGCTGCCAAGGCCAAGCAGCACATACTGACTCCTGCCCCTCCTGCTTAGGGCTTGCACTCTCCAGTCTAGGCGGCTGGGTCTTAGATCTCATCGGAAGACCATGCGGTCTTCCCATGACTCTGAGAGAGAAATGCCTCTTTCTGTTTGTTGTCTTTTTCACTCAGAAGTGTGTGAGATACCCCAGTGGTTTTGCCTCAGCTCACCTAAGGGATGTTTTTACAGGATGCCCACAAACACACATCACATGACTGGATGTGTGCTGTTAGAGCATGAGAATGAGGATAAAAAACCGGGGCATTGGGTAGAGGGAGCCAAACCTGAAGCATTCTCATCTATCCTGCATTTGGGAGGGCTCCACAGGATTTTTTTCAGAGCAATATGTATCTGGGATCACCCTGTGCATGACCATTGGTCAGCTGATTCAGACCACTACTGGCATCAGATGATATTTCAGGTTTAAAATGAATCACTGCCATTGCTGCCCAATTTTTTTACTGCAGTCAGCCTCACTAAACAAACACTCAGTTGTTCAGCTAGTCAGGTAGCAAAAAAAATAAAAAAGGAAAGAAAAAGTAGTTGCTTAAGAGCTACTGCTTTTTGAGGGCTTGGGTTTTCCACTGCTTTTGCTGGTCAGCAAAACCTGCTAAGCAGAACCAGACGGCTGTGACCTCTGTGCACTGCTCTTGGTTTGAGTTGGAACGTGTTACCTCGGCGTGCATAACCCAGCCGTGAGAACAAGCCTCGCTGCCCTGCCGAGCCTGCGTTTTAGTGCTTAATGTAGTTCTTGGCCTGCTGTCATTTTGGCAGCACTTCAACTGCAGACCTCAATTTAATGCAATTATTAAATGTAAGACGAATACCATGTAGGATACTGTCATCAAATCCTAGGCTACAGGTCTAGATCTCAAGACCTGATGTTGCCAGTCCTCATGCTTAGAGAGTCAATCACACCCCACACTACCCCCCATGATGTTTATCCAGCTTGCTCTCAAAACATCCAGACATGGAAGGAGCTCTGGTAGCTCTGGAGGTCCCAGACCCACAGCCATGATGCAGGCCACATTGTCCCTGTGCTCATGAAGTGCTGCTCTGGGAATCAGGAGGACTAGGCATTGCTTCCCAGTTCTCTTGATGATCTATTTGGTGACCCTTATCAATTTCCCAAACTTATGAAAGAAAAAATTATGATATTGACTTTAGCTGACAAATCACTTGTATGAAAACCATTTTTGATAAAGATTTACAGACTAAAAGGTTCCTAAGATTATTAGTATCTAACAGTGTTAATAATTTAAAATAATTACTATTATTAAAATGTGATAACCATTTTAATATCCTTGGAACACAAAGCCTCACCTAATTAATTACTTTTATTTTTTCTTTTGAGAAGGGAAAAATTTAGGGGAATGGACCCCTTTCCTTGACTTCTATAAGAAGAAAAGGTAGAAGAACTTTCAGCTGCAAGTGCTGGATGGTGAGGGAGGCAAATCTAAGCTCTTTAGTGTATCGTTTTTATCCCACCTCTATAGGACTTCAGCAGGAAAGCAAATGTCTCCTTCTCATTATCAGTTTACTTAATTCCCTCTCTGATGGACAGACTGTAGCAAACCTTCTCCAAGTAAGAACCAATGAGCATGGTTGGAGCACAGGGTCATCATACACACTGCTCTTTGCCTTTCAGACCTGGAAGTTTTTCATGGCCCTGGGGATCTTAAAGGTGTTTTTAGAAGGAAGACTTCAAATGCATTCCTGACTCCCTTTTTTGAGAGCAAACCACAATTACATGGGGAAAGTATAGTGAAGGTATTTGACTGCCAGGCACTAGTGAAGATCTACAGGAACATTTGTGCTTATGTGGTTTCGGTTATTTAATCTGGAATGTCCTTTGACTCAACTACCCTGTCGTTCTCTCTTCTAGCATGTACAGAAGAATGGGGCTCTTGGGGGACTTCCATTTCCCCCACGCAAGAATTTTGCATCTGACATATATGAGGAGTAGGAAGAGGATTGCAGCAATAAATAAATACCAACATGATTAAAAACAAATGTATGAAGCATTATTAATGATACTCTGGAGAGAATGGAAGTATAGTATGCCAGAAACACCATCAGGAACTGAATGGATATCAAGCGCTATGTAGCCTGATGTTAAGGTAGTAGAAGGGGACAAAGCAGTGATTTACTATGCAAACAGCAACATCTGAACCTGCAGCTGGATAGTTTGGGTTTGATTAGTGGAGTTGTTTTTGAACTGGGAGGTCAGATCAGACTCAGGTCTATGGAGGTAACCTACCTCTGTCAACAGCAACTGCCATGTTTTGCCTTTTTTTCAATATTCAGCACACTCCCTGCCCTCCTTCCACCAGGTTTTCTATACTCACAACTCTTGGAGAAGTTTTGACAACTTGCAGTCCATATGTCCTTGCTTTGAAGATGTTTCTGGGAAGACAGCTGGATTGTCTGGGTGCCCAGCGAGGCAGTCTGTTATGCAAGTAGTGGGCTGAGAATTTGGTGATACAGGGGGCTCTCTTTCCGGCATTTTTTCCCCATTTTTTCCACTGATACATTTGAAATGCAATCACCACATATGCAGTACTTTATTCCAGTGAGCTATCATCTGACAGCTCCTGTTCTGAGCACTCATGCAACTGCGCCTAGATGGAGAAGGAAACAAGTCATTTGCATACAGAGCAAATATTTTGTCATCACCTGCTGTTCATCCTAACGAGATTTTGCCAGACTCATTAGAATGATTCCACGCTTCTTAATACCCACTGGGATTGCTTTATTATTTCATAGAGTCAACAGTTAGCATATGCTACAGTGTCTTTGTATTCAGGTCTCTTGAAACCTCTGAAGGCAGACAAACAAAGGCAGTGAATAACCAGTTTTGTTTCCCTCTTTCTCCCAGGATGTCTTAATGCTGACACCAGTGACTTGTAAGCATAATGGTTAAAGAGATCTCTTTATTATCCTGCTCCCACCAGAGTCTGAAGGCGGTAGGAATCTCTTCACTAGGGACTGGCTTGTCTCTGCATGGCTGAAAGCAAGGACCCTGAGGGTACCTGCTCTCTACAGAGTACTCCTGGGGATTTCTCCTTTTCTACTTTTCCTGCTGGATTTAAAAACCTTGTTTCTAAGTTCGGTGGTGGTGCCTTTTTCTCCAGTGTTACTCTATCAAAGAGCTGCATAAACAAGAAAGTGTCCTAATAAGAAACTACAGAAGCTTTCAGCATGGGGCAAATCTACTTGACCCTTTTTTTGTGTAAGCTTTCCACACAAGTTGGTGATCATAGCTGAGCTCACGTGGTTAGGACATAGAGCTAATAATGCTAATAATGGTCATGGGTTCAATCCCTGTACAGGCCATTCACTTAAGAGCTGGACTCAAGTATCCTTGTGAGTCCCTTCCAAGTCAGAATATGAAATTAGTGAGCCAGGAATTGCAGTAAAACAACCCAAAAATACAGAGAAGTGAGTTTTCTTTAGTCTGTCAGCTGTAATCTGAGGTGTTCCAGTGGGATTAGCCGGATATAATTGGTTTGGGTGTTACTTATAACAACATGGAGAAAAGAAAAATCCTGGAGTGTGATATTGAAGTTGACAGTGTCTCTTTAAACAAATTCACTCAAGATGATTTTTGCTTTGGGAGTCTCCCTTTACAAACAGACCTTGCCAGAAGCCAGAGTAAACACCATGTTAATCTTAGATCAGCCTTTAATTTTCCTACTTCCTTTCCCTTCCCCTTTCCTTTCTATTTCCTTCTAAGACAGCAATATTATAGACAATTTAAATCAGACATGTCCGCAGCTGAACAACAAAATCACCAGCTGAGGACAATGAGAGTAGCAATAAACTCAACATAGTAATTATTTTCCCGTCACACAAGCAATTACAAAAGCAAAGAAAGAACAACTGAGTGCTCTTATCCCGATATTGATCATTTAATTTTCTCAAGCCATGTAATATTAAGCATGTTAATGCTCTTGCAGGGAACTCTGGCAACAATTAAGCATAGCTATGAAAAAGTCAGACTCATTGCAGGCTTGAGCAAGGGGGATAACTCACTATTCATGCCGATGGTAATAATTATGTACGATGGAAACAGTGAAATTAAAGACAAATTAATATTTTGGCACAAATTCACCATTTCACTGAGGTTTGTGTCTGGCCTGGTTCCTGCCAGGTTTGTGTGAATGTGATACACTCCACTTACTTGGTGTTCCTGCAAGACAACCTGTTGGTCAATGGTTGCCATAGGCTAACTGGGGATTGTGGCTTTTCTCTACAAGATGAAGAATTAACTTGGCAAAAGGTTAACTCGTAAGCGTCATGACTCACATATTTTTCATTCACTCTGTGTGCTGAAACACCATCAGAGCTAACACAGGAAGAGCCAAGTAGGCTCTGTTGGGCTGGTTTTAAACTTGAATCATCTGTTGTTCATTCCAAAGAGCATGTGCCTCTCTTTAGACCTTTAGATTTGGTTGCCAAAACATAGATGCTCGTTGGTTTGAATAGCCTATCTATTGTGCAGCTGCTTCTCCTAGATACTATTAATAACTCATTAGCTTCAAATCATATTTGCCAGTCCTGTGTGAATACCCAAAATACAGGACATGGCAAAAGAAAATTGATACCTATGTTTATGCAACAGAGTTGCACCTCAGCATTTGTACCTTTGGATGCTTCTAACTGCACTGACTAGAATTCAATGGATTACACTGGGAGCTTAGGCACCTGTCTCATCTTTAGACACCAGGTGCATGCTACAGTTTCGGAAACATTGCCCAGTGGTGTTGTCCTGCAGTGGAATGGTTGGCCTCCAGTTGCCTTCCAGGTGGGCATGTGCCTCCTGCTGATACTGGATCACATCTGCCAGCCCAGCCTGAATATCTCAACTATCTCATGGCATCTCAGGTGAGCAACCTAACTGACCTCGTGGAATACACATCCACTGTTTCCAAAAAAGATGACCTTCCAGTGCTGGCCTTGAGGTTTGTATCATGAAGGATGGGCAAGCCTGCTCATGAGAGCAAACTCAGACCTGTGTTTAATTGTGAACACAAACAAACCCCACAAAGATTCACCAAGGGAGGAGAAAGAAGACCAAGCACACACTGTAGGATGAGGTTTTTCCTCTCCATGTTTTCATGGCGGGTGCAGTAGCAGTTCCTCAGAAGAATTCTTGCTGTAGGAATCCTGTCAGATTCAGAGGAAGCACCAAATTAAAATCATATGTGGGGGCTCTGCACAGTGCAGTCCCATTTCAACTCCATTAATTTTAGTTTCCGTTTTTCCATGCTGTACTACTTAGATGTCTTTAGGCAAATCATCATCAAAGTCCTACACAAATTACCAAAAGGTCGAATTTTTCCTTTCCTGATTTATTTCAAGGAAGACAGTCCTGATTTAGACAGGTTAAGAAACTCCACCTCAAACCTTCTGCTATTTCCGCAAGACTTTAAAAAGAGTTCAAAACATTTGAATGGGTGTGCTTTTGTTTCCATTTCCTGAGGAAAGCTGGAGTAATTGATGTTGCAGTATTTCTGACCATCCCCAAACCCTCTGGCCACTGAAGGGAAAGAGGGAGAAAAAGGATATGCCATGTAAGTCAAATAATTAGACATTCCCTCCAGGAAAGGATCATTAGTGAAAGAGAAATGGATTCTAATGGTCACTTGGTGTTGTAGGAAGCAAGCACAGAAAATTCTGACACTTTAATTTTTTATTACTCTTTTCATTTTTATTTTCCTTTTATTTTTCTTAGTTGCCATTTAGATTCCCTCTTATGGAATTCCAAGTTTTTCATGATAAGCTAAAATCAAGGAAGGCAGAAGAATAAAAATTGTCAGTGGCACAAAACATGGTGGGGAGAAAGAAACAAAGCAAATAGAAATATTTTTTCTTTTAAATTGGAATTTGGCTTATTTTTAAAATGAGCCTATCTAAAGTTTTGATGAGCACATGTTAAAGGCTGAATTGACTCATTTATTCAAACAATTTGAGGAAGAATATTTGTCATACTAAGCACTCTAAATTCACCTCTCAATTTTGAGGAAAGGTAAAAAAAATCTGAATTTGTGAAATCATGGACTAAGCAGAATCTGTCGGTCTGCTCAACTAGCTTTTGAAACAAAACAGTCTGCTTTGTTTATTCAGCTCAAGTGTCCTCCATATTATCTGTGGTATTGCAATAAGGATGTTTTGGTTTATCATCATAATGATGATAATGGTAAAAGCTGCTAGCCGTAGTGTGTTCTCCAGAAGAAAGAACACTATGGAACATATGGCACCAGACACTTGGGGCAGCTGTGCAGAGAACCGGGCTGAGCCCCGCAGAGGTTATTAGCTTAAGCTCACTACTGTGCAAACACAACTCTACATCTCCTGAACCCTCTCTGACCTTAAAATCCTAATGCCGCCTTCACATGACACTGCACCTGAACTGATAAACCACGCTGCACTGAGCCAGCTCAGGTCTCTGCACCCATGAGACAGTTAATCTGCAGTCCCAATAAACTGACCGTGGATATCTGACAGATGGATAAAGTTCAGACTGCCATTTTATTCACTTAAGGCTGAGAATATATGTAAGAGTTGGAGAACCAGGACAACTTTTTCCCCACTTTTGAACTCTGGGGTGAGAGGATTAGCTATATTCATCTAAAGTCTTGAAAACCCATGTGACTAGATAGATTCAAACGCATTATTTCCAAAAATGCCCTCCTTTTAAAATAAATGTATTTTACGAATTCTGTCCCTTTTGATTTTCATTTAATTCCACTTACCATGGGAGTAGAATCCAACACAAATAGAATAATAACGAAAAGAAACATGAGTGGATCATTCGCCATTTCCTGCTCTAACAAAAATAATAAAAGTTACATTTCCAAATAAATCAGGGGCCTCTCATGCTGTGTATCCTCTAGCATCTCCTATGTTTCTGACTAACTTTAACAAAAACAACTGAATGTAGTTTATAGCAGCCATACCTTATTTAAGAAATGCAATTTAGTATTTACCAAACAATAAAAATATATTTTCCTTAAAGAAAAAAACTAAGTAAAAATGCAAAACAAGATTAAAATAGCTATTATAGACCGAGGTTCCTTCCTTGATGGTTTAAAACATGCTCACGTTTATATACCTTATTCTAAACCTATTCATTCTGAAAACCATCTACGTAGGATCAGTCATAGGATTCCTTCATGACACTTTCTGCCTTATTCTGAGCCATGGGTAGTCTCCTCAGTCTTGAATATCTCAATTACCCGTCACCGTCAGCCTGATTCTTGCCTAAATCTGTCTCCATCCAATGTGACATTTCAGGAAAGATGGCTCCATAGAGGCTCCTTATTGACCAGCAAGCCAATACTCTACCTCCCAGTTCAACTCCTTCTACACAATAGTAATAACGGAGAGTCTTAAATGAGACCTTCCATTGCTGTTCTTTCTGTTTTGTCTAGGGGAAAAAAAAAGCCAAAACAACTTCACATGAGATCATTCACTCTTTCTTCCAGAAGAGACATTTAGCCTCCACCTAAAGCTTATCCTTATTATTTAATTGTTGCTTTATGCAAGCAGATTCTCTCAATATAACCCAGTATCTGATCTTGCTCTACCCTGAACATGATAAAAACCCTTGAGAAGGGCTGGTCCTGTCTCCATCTCAGTCCTGCAAAGATCCTGGACATCTTCCAGTTCAGCATCTAGCTGGCATGCAAAACAAAAACAGCGCCTAGTGACAGTGATGAATGGTCTGCTCTTGGCTGTTGCCTGCATTCGCTCCGATGGATATCCCTACAGTATTTGATTGCATAAACGGTGAAATCCTTTTGTCTACATTAAGGATGTTTGGTCAGCATTACAAGATCTAAATAATAATCTCTACAGAGGAAACTGGCAAACTTGTGCCAGCAGACAGTATGCAAAGAAAGTCCACTTGTTGAATGAACTTACCACTCTCTCAGGACTATGGAATCACATGATTATGGAATTATTTGAATGATTACAAAATAAATAAAATTAATAGATACTTTTGGCATCTACAGTGCAGCATACTTGTTATATAATTGAAATTATAAAAGCAATTAAAGGGCAATTATAATCAGTAAGTGAGAGAGTTGTGCAAAAATCAGATGTGGGCTGTGAATAATTCATTCTGTCT